>NW_019417483.1:0-2500 GCF_000390285.2 Anoplophora glabripennis | reverse complement strand
CGAAAGCAACATCGCACCCTAGACACCACCGCACCCACCCCAGCAGACAACGACCACGTCCGAATAACAACCTCCAAAGACCACCAGCCCAATAAACAACCCAACATCCCCGGCGCAAGGCGCAAAACACTTTATTGCAGTGGACTTCTCCAGCTGGCGCACAAACCTCAGATAGGAGTCGGCTCTCCCACTCCCCAAGGAGCCCGACAATCCCCTCGGACCCAACAACCTCTACCAGCTCACTCCATCCACCGACAAGTGTCCCACTGCTTCAGGACAGATTCGCTCCACCCAAACAGAGAGACAACGATCTCCCAGAAGCCGGTACGAGGCGCCGCGCCACCACGGAGCCGAAGCCCGGCAAGAAGATCCACGACAGAAGGTCCGGACCGCCGAGACAATCCAACTCATTCAACTGGCGGAGGAAACATGCGGAACACCCGTCTCCCTGACAGGGCAAGGCGACAACCAAGCGGCCCCCCTTTGCCACCGCAAGACACACCAGACAACATGCACACGTTGACCCCCCCGCGAAAGAACCAACCAAGCAAGCAGCTCAAGCAGAGACGACCGGAAAAGAAGACGAAACACGGAGATCGAACCATCTCCCTGAGCACTCGAGGGAGCACCACCACAAAGGCACCCAGGCCAGCGCTACACCCAATAGGACACCCCGCCCGGCCAGCGAAGCCAACCAGTCCTCACCGCCGCCCAACGGGGACCCGCCAGGGCCGCACTCCACGGGCGCCGCAGCAGCCTCCAAGGACCCAACACCCGTGACGTCTTTTTATTGCACCACAGCAGAAGCAGCTCATCTTATTAGAACAAGGATGCCCTGGTTACTGAAAGAACCCCTCGATAGGACAGTGGTGGGTTTGTGTATAGGACGTATCTTGGGAGGATTACCCATATCGATATATCCTCAATTCTGCACTAGATCTGTCCAGGACATATTAACTGCCAATCTCCGCTTATGTAAGACATTGTATACTTACCAAAATCTCCGCAAATGGGTGTCTTGTTGGATCAACATCTCTAAGTCAAGTAATGTTGAGTACGAATCACTTATCAAAGACCCTCAGAGTCTGCCAATCATAATACCGGCTGCGCCCAAAAATATCCTTAGAAGAGAAGTCAAGAAAGAGGTAGCGTCTATAGTCAAAAACAGCGACATAAAAGCGTTATTTGACACCTCGATGGAAGAAGCGAAGAATACTCTTATAGCTGATCTCATGAGCATACGCCCTGTCAACTCCCGGTTGCTGAACAAGTTCGCTCTTTCTAATCCAGGTCTACAAGAGAGATACCTCGGTAAATTCAGCAATACAAGGTCTATTCAATAGGTATCTTTTCAGAGACGAAGTGGAGATCTTAACTTGGGTAAAACGAGTAGAAAAGACTGTTTCTATGCATTATAAAGCACAACTGCCCAATCTAGAAGGAGCTGATTATCTGACCAAATACTTAACGGGATGCACTCTGAGAGGAGCTTATTCTATGAGGTTCGATTACTGGGGTATCGAATTAGAAGGTATAAGCATGCCGGCTCAGCAAGAACAATCTATACTCAGACCATGGGATCTCATACCTAATCAATGGCATTGTCGATCAGTACTTATAACTGTTGACGACACAGTCAATATAGATCCTGTCACCACAAAAGGTAAAAGANGGGAGACCGGGGTTGGTTGTCTCACGGCTTGGTTGTCACAGCGGCCATGACAGAAAAGTAAACAATCGAATGAGTTCGTTGATCGTCGTCAAAGGATCGCCATCAGTCCGAACGGAGGTACATACACATACAGTGAAAGTAATTTTTGTGCATCTGTATCGAGTCTCGTAAGTATACTTAAATTTTGCATAGTAATATATCTTGGTGCGTATTATGATGCTAGATATGTGTTTCATGATATCGTTTTATGGCTTTTTAAATAAACACTTATTTAAATTTATTTTGAGAGGTTATATTCTAAAACGTATTTTGGGGCAGGTTGTCTCAAGTTGACAGGGGCTGGTTGTCACATGTGACAAACAACCCTATGCCTGTGTGTTGCCTTTTCTTGTTGACTTTTTGGGGTTTTACTACATAAAAGTTTGTTTGATTCAGACCTAGTCATAAAAATGTCAAGGCATCATAAGAGAAAGTTTTCTCGAGGGCTTGTTTCACCAGCATTGATGCTGCGTGCTGCTAGAGAAGTGAAAAACTATCACAAATCTATAAGGTCTGTCGCGAGGGATTTTGGCATTAATTATCGCACTTTAACAAGGTATTGTAAAAAATTTACTAGCGAAGAGATAAGCAACACGACAGTATCAATACCATCTACAAAAATAGGCTACCAAAGGAATCGACAAATTTTTGCCGATGAACAGGAGGAAGAATTGGAACAATACATACTTCTCGGTTCAAGTATTTATTTCGGGTTGACTCCCAAGGATATTCGGAAAATAGCATTCGAGCTTGCTATTTCTAATAACTTGAAAGTTCCAAAGTCTTGGG
>NW_019417482.1:70574-72293 GCF_000390285.2 Anoplophora glabripennis | reverse complement strand
ACACAATATGATTCTGATTGAACTGTAACATATTTGGATATAAAAGAAGTACATAAAGATCCTATCTACTTATAAATATATTGAAGATAAAACTTTGATTCCACGAGAGAAAATAACATTTTTTCTTAATCCTTCAAAGATTGAAATGTTCTTAAAAATATAATACGTTATTTTTTAGTTAACATAAATGATGATTTTTCTTAAAATGTAGTATCCTCACTTTGTTTCAATAATAGATAATAACTTATAATTACTTCCAAAATAATTAGCTAAACATCGGTAATTACTATCGCAATGTATCTAACATTTTGTCTTAAAAAAAGACAATCTTTATTGCTATTGAATATTCCACTATTCGAATCCGTTGAATTGAGTAAAATAAAATATAACGCAAAACACAATATGATTCTGATTGAACTGTAACATATTTGGATATAAAAGAAGTACATAAAGATCCTATCTACTTATAAATATATTGAAGATAAAACTTTGATTCCACGAGAGAAAATAACATTTTTTCTTAATCCTTCAAAGATTGAAATGTTCTTAAAAATATAATACGTTATTTTTTAGTTAACATAAATGATGATTTTTCTTAAAATGTAGCATCCTCACTTTGTTTCAATAATAGATAATAACTTATAATTACTTCCAAAATAATTAGCTAAACATCGGTAATTACTATCGCAATGTATCTAACTTTTGTCTTAAAAAATGACAATCTTCATTGCTATTGAATATTCCACTATTTGAATCAGTTGAATTGAGTTAAGATAGAATATAACGTAAAACACAATATGATTCTGATTGAACAATATATTCGGATATAAAAGAAATATATGTATAAAGATTCTATTTACTTACAAACATATTGAAGATAATTGTTACACTTCATAAAACTTTGATTCCAATAGAAACACTTATCTGTATATATATATATATACAAGACATTTTTTTGAAAGTCAAACGTATTGCACTTAAATAGGCTCATTAGTATTTCTTCGTTTGCATAGAGAATGCAGATACTTTTCAAAAAATCGAAATTAAAGTTAGTTGCTACTATACATTACTTGAAGTAGTATTTCCTTTCTAAACCACACATGGGAAATTAAAACAATCAATAGTGGCACCTGCAAAGGCATTACATAATATATTTTAGACGGCTGGCGTATCGTTTTAGGTCACTGCCGGCCGGTACGGCGTTCTCCGGCCGCGAACCGTCTCGTGAAAGGTAGCCCTCGCTTGAGCTAGCGCTGTGCTGTACCCGTGCATTATATAAATATAGGGTGGCTCAAATAACGAAGATAATTTATTGATGAACCTATTTACCACAAATACATCTTCTTCAAAATCTAAATGACCCCTCTTCGATGGAATCTGCCTCGAAATAACCCTTCTTTGCGGAAATCTGCCGCGAACCCCTACCTTTTTTTACATCTTCTTTAAAGGACCCCTCCTAGCGGGAATCTGCCCGGAACATCTTCTTTTTTTACTTCTTCTTCAAAATCTAAAACCCCTCTTCGCGGGAAAATGACACATCTTCGAGGGAATCTGCCCTGAACATCTTCTTCACCCCTAAATTATGCAAATTGAGCTGGATCTCCTTTTGCTTATCTACTAACAACAACAACAACAACAACAACAACAACAACAACAACAACAACAACAACAACAACAACAACAACAACAACAACAACAACAACAACAACAACAACAACA
>NW_019417482.1:64821-67824 GCF_000390285.2 Anoplophora glabripennis | reverse complement strand
CAACCGTGGCGGGTTTTTGGTTTGAATTGGAAAGGTAGGTGAATATGATTGTTTCGCCTCCTTTTCAATTCAGCGGTCTCCGGCATATCCGTAGGTACAAGATTATGACTTCTATGAATATACGGGGTGTTCTGAAATCCTGAAGCTCGCTCGAAGGGTGGAATACGACACTCCCCCCTCCGGCGAGTGGGCTTCGGGATTTTGTGAGTGTAGGCTGGCATTTCGGTATATGAGTGGAAATGGCCAAGCGCGAAAATAGATTACCTCGTAGGAACTGGGGTTTCGAGTCGAACCCGTGGTTCGTCGAATTCTGAGACGGATCGGAGCATCCTGCTGACGAGCAGACTGCTGACTTAAATCTAATTGCGTACCATGTCGAGATTGGCGAGCATGGGACGCGGTTGTGCTCGTTGGAGCTGGATCATCGACGTTTGTAGGAATACTTAAAACTAATGGCGTGCCCTGTCGAGATTGGCGATCAGGGGACGCGGAGGTGCTCGGTTGAGCGAGATCATCGACGGTTGTCGGAAGACTTAAAACTAAAGGCGCACCATGTCGAGATTGGCGAGCATGGGGCGCGGGTTGGCTCGTAGGAGCAGGTTCATCGACGTTGGTCGGAAGACTTAAAACTAAAGGCGTGCCCTGTCGAGATTGGCGAGCAGGGGACGCTGTTGAGCTCGTTTGAGCTGGGGTGTCATAAGACATTGGATATTTTATTATAGAAGGTGCGTCATGAAACGCTGGTGGGCTCGTTGGAGCAGGAATGTCCTTAGACATGTGACCAGATGCTAAGGGTTCTTGGACGTCAACGGACGTCGGAAGGTTTGAGGTAGACGTGGGGGGACGACGATTGGAAGATGACTGGTTTGCGAAAGACGTCGATTGTCGTAGCTCGGGATGGTGATCATCGGCACTTCGATGATCCGACGGTGGACCCCCGGGGTCGTCACTGTCACTGCTAACATCCGAGCTACTGTCATCATCATCAACTGGAGACTGGTTACCTGTTGGGGCTGGTCTCAGTTGGTCAACGTGATACTGGAATTGGTATCCGTTTTTATCAATTTCGTAAATCAGTGGAGATCTTCTAACGGCTATGGGAAATGGCCCCGCCCAAACCGGAGCGAACGGATCCGCGGATGCATGCTCACGCACCATGACTAGGTCGCGGGGTTGGAACTCAACAGCAGGACGTTTATCCTGGTCAGGAAAGGTCGCTGTATTGAAATCCAACTGCCGGACTCTAATCTGGCGTCGTCGAGCGCGAGCATCGTCGCGGGGTCGTCGTCGTCGCTTCTGGAATTCGGGGATTTCCCATTCTCCACGCTTTGCTACTTCGTAACCCAAAAGGGCTTTTGAGGGGGTTTCCCCTGTAGCGCGATTCCGTCGGTTGCGGATAATCGCGAGAGATTGCGGCACAAGCCTATCCCAGTTCCTAAGGCGCGGTTGCCTATACCTGAGCACTTTCAGAACCGTTTTGAAGTCTTGCACCTTTCGTTCCACCGGGTTCTCACGCTGGAAGTAAACCGCGGTGTAGAACGGTTGGATATGCCGTTTACGGCATAATGTTAAATATCGATTTGAGTCGAATACGGGCCCGTTGTCAGAGATGATCTGCTTCGGGTCACCGTACCGAGTAAAGATTTCCGATTCCAGAAAGTCGCAGATCGTTGGTGCGGTACTGTCTGGAACGGCTTTGGCCTCCACCCACTTGGTATAGATGTCCTCGACGATAATTACAAAACGGTTTTGTAATTGGGTTTCGGGGTAAGGCCCCAGGACATCTATACTTATGGTCTCGAATGGACTGCGTGCGGTGTGGGGTTTTTGTGGGGCATTTTTCTGAATCTGACGACTCTTCACCGCGTGGCAGGGAAGACATCGCCGAACGTAGGACGAGACTTGGCGTCGTAAGTGGCGGGCATGATACATTCGCTGTACCGCGCGCACTGTCTCGTCTACGCCGGGATGCGCTGCGTCGTCAGAATCATGAAAATGGTGTATTACTTTGAGTACCTTCCGTCGAGGGATAACGAGGAGGTCGTCATCGTTGGCACGTTTGAAGATAGTGGTATGGTCAGGGCTAACACGATATGTTTTGTGAAAGCGAGCGTCCTGACCATCCTGCGGACCGTTGCGGTCGATATCGTACCAACGAAGGATACTCTGCCTGACTCGCGGTGAGCGCTGTTGGGCCGCTTGCACCTCCAAGTACAGGTCATGATGTGTAATCTGCTGGAGCGCACCTACTCGTTCAGGGGGTAGCATTCGAGATTCATCTACCAAATCCGCTGAGTGAGGTTCTGACGCATTCCGACTCAGATAGTCGGCCAGCTGATTTTCCTTTCCAGCGCAGTGTTCCACGTCGAAGTCATACTCCTGCAGGAGAAGGGACCACCTTGTCAATTTCGCCTTCTTTCGCGTTCTTTTCAAGCCAATGCAGAGCGCGACTGTCGGTGATAAGCGTGAATGCTTTATCGGCTAAATACGCCCTGTATCGCTTGATCCCAAAGATGGCCGCGAATACCTCCAGCTCGTTGACGTGGTACCGCTTCTCTGCTTCGGTCAACGTGACACTGGCATAGGAAATGATTCGCCTCTCTCCAAGGTCCCCCTTTTGAAAGAGTACGGCGCCTAACCCTATAAGTGATACATCCACTTGTAAATAAAATTTGAACGCGAAGTTTGGACGGTGAAGTTCAAAAGGTTGTGAGATGCTACTCTTGATAACATCAAATGCCTCCTGACATTCAGCCGTCCAATTGAACTTATGTTGCTTCTGTAGCTAGACGGCGGTTAAGGGTTTAGTTAAGCTAGCGGCGTCGGCGACATACTCCCTCACCCAGTTACAAATGCCGAGAAAACTCTGCAGTTGCTTCCTGGAAGTTGGCCTTGGAAAGTTCTGTATCGCCTCCAAGTGCTTATTCAAGGGACGTGTGACGGTACCCCGGATCTGATGGCCGAGATACTCGAGGTTGTCAGTGGCCATTTTGCATTTTTCCG
>NW_019417482.1:51357-64444 GCF_000390285.2 Anoplophora glabripennis | reverse complement strand
GGACGTTGAGGTTGTTGTTGGGGGGGACCAACTTGAGCTGTTGGAGGGTTTGGTCTCGAAGGTTGAGACTGTGAGGCTGGCACTATGGCTGGCCGGGTTGTAGGTGGAATCGGGAGAACAGGTCGGGCTTGGTGCCTGTCTCTCCGCGAATGTCGCACCTGGGATTCGCAAATATCGAATTCGAGTTGTCCCGCAAAGTGGATCAGCTCCTCGAAATTGGATAATCGATGTATGCGTAGATAAGATCTAAGATCGGGCTCAAGTTGGTTTATTATGACTGCTATGATCATGTGTGTTGGTGTTCGTGGCATGAGTCTATCAGCCATACGTCGCTTCCTAGTGATGAAGACGACGGCGGACTCTTGGGGTGTATGCTGTTCCCCGTATAGTTTGGTGAGTAAGCGTGCTAATGCCTCAGGAGAGTTGTATCGAGTAAGAAACAGATTTTCCAGCTCACAGTAGCGATTGAGTAGATAAAGATTATCGTCGAACCACTGCCGAGCATCTCCTACAAGATGACGCTGGAAAACTGCGATTCGTTCAAAGTCTTCTTGGATGTCTGACTCGTATAGATAGACACTGATCCTGTCCACGAACCACTGAGAGTCCTCGTGATCCAAGCCAGATAAAGAAATGGTCTGGGACGATTCCTTTCGGAATTAGTATTTTGCCTTAGAGCATTGGCCATAGCTTCGGCCATGCGGCAAATGAGAGCTTCGGGACTGAGTGCCGGTACATGCGTCTCATGTCCAATCTGCTCGTATGTAAGGGTACGCTGTTGTGCAACAGGAATATTTTGACGGGTGTGTGCTACGGGTTGTCGTGTTTGCGTCCTCGAAGGTATTGGGGGTTCGCGACTTGTAGAAGCGAGTCCGAATACATCTCGTGGGGTTTCTGCTTTGATTGGGGGACGTGACAGGGTAGTGGGCCTGTCGACGTCGGAATACTCTCCGTCGTCTCCGCTACCATCGGTCGTCGTTAGGAACGGACGCCACGAATTAGTCGTATGTGTAGCGGCGGAGTCGTATCCGTAGCGGTTCTCGCTGTCGAGAACGCGTGAAGGTAATCTCATTGGCCTAGGAGGCTGGGGAGCAGAAATTTGGGAATGCATTTCAGAAATCACTCGAGTCTCATGTCGGTGATGAGCTCGTAATGAATCTGGTGAGCGAGAATGTATTCGAGTCTCATGTGCTTGATGAGCTCGTAATAATTCTGGAGATTGAGATTGTATTCGAGCCCCTTGTAGTTGGGCGCCATGTCGTGGAGCATGATCGTTTGTATCGGCCATATTGACATGGGCCCTCGGTGGAGACATCGGAAGTTCGAATCGAGCCCCACGTTGGGCGCCATGTCGAGGAATATGATCTTTAGTGCCTAATATTTGAGAATTGTGCGGGGAATTTGTAACATGGGCTCGCCGCGAAGACGTCGAAGCAGGACTTCGAGCCCCACGTCGAGCGCCATGTCGTGAAGTATGATCTGAATGTTGTGTTTGGTCGGCATGGGTCCTCAGTGGAGGCATCGGGAGTTCTAATCGAGCTCCACGTTGGAAACCATGTCGCAACCTGTGATCTGGGATGTTAGTTCCCTTGACCGGGTTCCGCGGCAGGAACGCACGGAGTTCACGGGGATCGTCGCTATCGACGCCCGGTCGCACTATATTCTCTGACGATTGGAATCTGTGGTGGATATGACCTACAGACGTGGTGTCTAGGACACGAGCTCGCGGGGGAGATCTCGACGAAGAAGGTCGAGCTCCGCGTTGAGCGTCGTGTCGGGTTAGACTTTCTTGATATGGACCACTTAGGCGATGATCGTATGTTCGGGGGAAATCATGAGAATGGACGGGCGACGTACAAGTATTGTTTTGATAAAAAAGGCCGGCTTCGTCACCTATGACGTAGTCGGCTAAGGGGTTTTCGCTTACTATGGCACCCGAACGCGATGCGCATTGCTCCCGCTGGATACCACTTCGTAAAAAAGCTGAATGAACTGTAGCGTCGTCACCGACGGCTAGCTCACGTTCCGAAACACCCGACATCGGAAGTATTCCACTACCGGGGCCAGATCGTGAACCGTGGTTGGACTCATGGGATTCCCCGGACCCTACCAGTTGGTACGTAGGTTGAACCTCGTCCCGAGTATCTGTGGGTGACCCACTTCGTGGTAACTCTTGGTTGCTACTCGGATCCGCGAGTGCGTCGTGAGGGGTGGTCGAGATGGTGCCAGTAACTCGCGTAGCAGCGGACCTCAACGCGTACGGCGCTGTGGCTGCGCCGTGCCGCGTACTTCCGCGAGCCACCATCTTCGGTCCCTCAGACTCTTCGCGGAGCATCGATATAGCGTTGGCAGGAGAGGCCATTTCCTCTTTCACCCCGAATGTCGAGAGATCTTTCGCCGGCAAACAGGTGTGAGGGCAGTTCGTGTGACCGCTGGTCTCTCCGATTTGGGACGAGGTCTCGTCCAGCTCAGTCTTGATCATACTCACACGATCTAATTTATTATTCGTAGTATTACCTTCGAGGGCACCAATCCTCGTAGCACTGGATTTCGTAGTCGCGTCGCAGGGGTTCATCTTCCCCGTACGACAATGTCGGAGCAAGCTCTTTTGCTCCGAAAGTCTTGTAGACGTCTTGTAGTAAGCACTGACTCTACTATTAAATGTGGGTCTCTCGAGGGAGCCCTAGAAGTAAGGATAACTTCTTTACTAAATTTGGAAGTACGCCGCCACAATAACGTGCGTACTATTGCTTTGTGCCCGTAGGTCACAAAGTAAATGCCTCGTAGGGGTTTGACGAGGAAGGTTGCCTCGACGAGTGACCGCCTAGAAGTTTGACGAGGAAGATTGCCTCGGATTTGCAGATCTCAATGGAGTCTGAATTGTAGGTCTCGTAGGAGCCTATGTGTGTACTTTGTACCGAGGTGCGGGTCTCTCGATGGAGCCGGCACAGTCGGAATCAAAGTCTTCGTCGGAGGGTCGCAAGCCTCGGACGGTATGCAGGTCTCTGGAGGAGCCTGAAGTATCGCTGTGTCGATGCGAATGGCTATCGCACAGGATCTTCGTCGGAGGTGGTCAGTCTCGGACGGTTTCGCAGGTCGCAAGTGGATCCTGGAGTTTACCGCTGTTTCGATGCAGGGGGCTATCGAACAGGGTCTTCACCTCAGGCTAGGCTACCTCGGGTGGTTGTCTCGTTAAGCGAGTAGTGGTTGCAAAGCACTATCAATATCACGTCGAGGAATGGCAGCCTCGACGGAAGCCTCGTGAAGCGAGCCTGTGAGCTTGAGCTCCAAAGTTCTTGAGCTTGATGACAGGGTTTTTTCAATCAAACCGTGGAAGATATGTTAAAAGTATATATTGAACAGAATTAACAAACAATAAAGGTTCACAATTAACATATACAAGTTATTTACCATGAATAAGATTTGTTACACAATTGCTCTGTATCGCTTTCCGTCTCATGTACTCCCACTGAAGTACTGTAAACGTCAAAAGTAGACGTTCGATCACTTTTGTGGGATTTCCATACTTTTGGCGGACCGGGCCTTGAATTGTCCGCCAAAATCTCGAACCAAAATCATCCATCGTCCCCATCAACGCCGGGACTCGTTCCCCTCTGGCCTCTACGGATTGTCGATGTCGGCGTCGGGGATTTTGGAGTTTTTTCCCGGTTTGGGAAAAACTCTACCCGCGGTCTCGGCTTAGGCTGCCGAGCATCGCATCCAACCGCCAGAGCGGTGGAACCTTCGGAAGACGGTCCTTTCGGCCCAAAGACGGGGAAATTGGAAAGATAGGTGATATTTTCCCCGTCCTCGTAAAAGGGCCTACGGAGGTCTTATTTCTGGATGGATTCATTTGAAATTTTGTGTTTAGATACACGGCATGACATAGTGCCGTGGTTGGAGGGTTCGACCGAGATCGCGCGGATACTTTCGGCGGCAGCTCTAAAGGCGTGAAAACCTATTATGGCTTAGCTGGCCGTTAGTAGTCGGGCGATTCGGTTCGAATTTGGATATGACAACCACCTAGCGATACTCTAGTGTGGTTGGAGGGTTCGGCCGAGATCGAATGAGCGGAACGGCTGAAAACGCGGAAAACGTGAAATCCGCGTTTCCCCGTATAACGGCGTTTTGGCTCATCCGATTCGGACGAAAATTTAGTAAGATAATGCTAGCGACTTGAGGAGTGCTGCATTAAATTTTGACACCGATCGCTCAATAACTTTTGGAGTTATTGGCGATAGCGTCCTTGACCAATTCAAAAGGGTGGTGAAATTTCTAATGGCCATTTCCAAATGTCATCGTGAAGCGTCCCGGGGTTCGACTGCAGGTTGCGAGAGCAGCGGCAGTGGTCACTGCGCGCCGGGATGGCAGACCCAGGCGAGATCGGTCGCGATGCGGGTGACACTGGAAAGGTCGGTGAAATTGGTCTTTTACGCTCTGGGAGCGCTATCGCCGTGAGGATCGATGTCTGAAGACTCTCATGGAGGCTTTTTCATTCTGCCCGGCCGACGGCGATTGATTTCGCAACCGTGGCGGGTTTTTGGTTTGAATTGGAAAGGTAGGTGAATATGATTGTTTCGCCTCCTTTTCAATTCAACGGTCTCCGGCATATCCGTAGGTACAAGATTATGACTTCTATGAATATACGGGCTGTTCTGAAATCCTGAAGCTCCTTCGAAGGGTGGAATACGACATAAATGTTTTTAAAGAATTGCAAAGACAATAAATAGATAATTTGAAATAACTAATAAATGCATTATTATAATTTTATGATATTTGGAAAGAAGTTAAGAGGATACTATGCCTTAAAATTTTGGTTACTTTACATTTCATTGTTTTCTTAATGAAAGGATGCTTATTTGCTCTTTATTGCACTTGCAGTTGCTAATAATAGTATGCCAACGGAAGGAAATCTTATTAGGTATTATTTTTGTGTAAATATACCCCCTCATTATTTAAAAGATGCAACAAACGTGAAACAACGCACTTTATTAATGTAATTATTAAAAAAATCAATGTTCTACAAAGAACGCTATTGTATGTAGATGGGCGAGTTTCATTCGCGTCCAATTCTTCAAATTTTGTAAAATACCAAATCATAGAAATGCAGTTAGTACTGATTCATGGTGAATGTCCGTCCCATGGATATAAAATAACTTCAAAATATCTTTATTAAAATAATTATTCTGCATTTTTGCATTTTGTCGAGAAAGTACTTGATACTCTTGTAAAATACTTAATAACAATACTAATATTTGCCTTTCAAGGCACATTTGATGATATTTTAACGTAATATTCTTTAAAATGTAAGTAATCCGCAAATATCTGAGAAAATTGAAACTGTAACCCCTACAATACCTATATCGGTGCAAAGATAATTTGATTTTCTATAATATGATGCAGAAAAATACAGGGTGTTCCATTTGAATTTAAAAAGTTTTGTCGGTTTTAAGTTTTCAAAATGTAACGTGAAAAATGACACTTAGTATAATTTTCTTCAGATAATTATGATAGCGGAAGCTAGTACATTTTATGTTCTTTTTCCGAAAAGCAAGTGAAAGCTCCCAGAACGAAGAGAGATATAAAGAATTTTCGAAACGTTTACATCTGTCAAAATTTTTATAAAATGTCTATTATCTCGAAAACGATTAGATTTAGGTACAGGCAAGCTTTAACATTTTTTATTTATTTTTAATTTATCTTGTCGATAATGCAATAATATATAGGGTGTTCTATTTAAAATGACGAAGTTACTTCCGGTATGCTACATTGATGGCATTAATTTCATTGAAGAGAGCATATCTGATAACCTCCGTACACAAAATTTCAGTCATATTGTCTTTAGTTCCTCTGAAACGTCTAATAGGCCACTTACCGTGAAGAACCCTGTATATATTTTCACACTATCTGTATATTCCTTTATAACTACTATTTACTTATAAGTGTCTCGTATTATTATGCTGACAATAGAAAATCGCCTGCTGAGTTGCCAGTTGATAATAAATCGTATAAAAACCCAACCAGACGCTCAGGAGGAAGATTATAGATTCTAACTTCACGTTGTTAGTTGTAACTAGACAAATAAAAGTGTTTTCTTCAAAACTTGTTATAATTTAAAGTTATCTACGGTTAAGTGCTGTTGAAATTCATCGGATCAGAACTACTAGGGGTTGGTCAACTAGCCGCAGCTTCCCTATAGACAACGAACCAATAACTGGCGCAATCAGTAGGATTCAATAACTCCCGTGTCGATTCTTCCTCAAATAGAGGCCGGATCCTTTAGCCCCGATAGCTTCCATGGCTTCGTTGTGTCGGCGGTCCTCCATAAGTTTTTTTGCTGCATTTTTAGCATCGATTACGGTCTTCGCAACAGCCCCCGCGCCCCCCGCTAGCGATCCGAGGGCACCTAGTATAGGCATTAGAAGAGGTAGGAAGCCTCTAGAGTATTCTCCTGCGGGGAGCGGTATGATTCTTGGTACGCGAATGTTTTTCTTTCCACCAACCCTTTTAACTGCTATTCTCGCCGCTTTTAAAGCCGACAGAGCAGTTTTTCTCAACCAACTACTAGGCTGCTGTTTTTTTAAAATGTTTGCGATTTTTGATACAATGTCTCTGCGGAACGATGCGGGTTGACGTCGTCCTTGTCCTTTTCCCCTTTTCAATGCCCTTTTGGCATTTGGCTAAGCGTATCTCAAGTTTTGTTCCTAATGAGGAGAAAACCATAATCAAATTTATTATTAATATTATTTACTCTAGTTACCTGGTCCGCAGAATTGATATCCGCCAGGAATATGTAATTCAAATGGTAGTTTATCTATTAGCGAATTTAATACACCTTCACCGTATCGCAACGGCATTAGAAATGATGTAAGCCGATAGAGACACTTGTATTTATAGGAAGTAGCTTGATGGACGACTTCAAACCATAAAGGTAGTTCAACAAGAGCGGACGCTACCAATAGAAAACTTGGATTTTGATGAAAATCCTGCTATTGTAGGCAGACATGGTTCGTTGCTGCCAAATTCGTTTAGATGTATCGTATGTGGACCCAGTGATTGCGGGAAGACCAACGTAATATTATCGCTTCTATTTCATCCGAATGGGGCTAAATTTGAAAACGTCTACGTCTACTCAAAGTCCCTATACCAGCCTAAATATCAGCTGTTGCGAGACGTCTTGAGTAAAGTGAAAGAAATTGGGTACTTTCCATATGGGGCTAGTGACGAAATAATTAGTCCAACAGACGCTCGGTACAATTCCATATTCATATTCGACGATGTGGCGTGCGATAAACAGGAAAAGATACGTGAATACTACTCCATATCGACAGACAGAATATCGACGCCGTCTACCTATGTCAGACATATTTCAAGATACCGAAACAACTTATTCGAGATAATTGCAACTTAATAGTTCTTTTCAAGCAAGATGAAGTAAATCTGAAACATGTCTACGAGGAACACGTGTCCCCCCCCCACATGACTTTCAATAAATTTAAGAACTGCTGCTCAGAATGTTGGGTCGATAAATATGGTACTATGGTCATTGTAAAGGATTTCAACCTACAAGACTGACGATATCGTAAAGGATTCGATAAATATATAAGGGTGTAACTAACGGAGTCTATCATTAATCGCAATGAATCCAACGGCTGAAGACGTCATCGCTAAGACGGCGCGAAAGAAAAAAAACTACGAGCTCGCAAAATCAACTGATAACAGCGAGCTAACCGCCCACGACACGAACAGTAATAGAAAATATATATACTGACCTCTCGACTGCAATGACGAGGACAGTACCTGTAAGTACCTGGAGGTCATTGACCTCGAATGATGCAATACCGTATAAGAATGACGCAATGCTGTTTGGAGGTCATTGACCTCCCTTATCGTAACCATAGCCCCGCCTCTTTGTCGCCATCTTGTTGTTAGCGACCTATCACATCTATAAAATCCTGGCGGCAGAATTCCGAACTAACCCCCTGGTCTTTGACCAACTCTTCAGCAACCCGCCTCCCTACACGTAGACCGCCGCCATCTTATCGCTAACGACCAATCAACTTCCGCGCAGACCGCCGCCATCTTGTTAGCGACCTATCACCTGCCCTCAGCCTTCACAGGCAGCCGCCCCCGTGCCGCCATGACACTTCTTGCAGCTCGATGGCCATGTGACGTCACTTCCATGCCGCCATGACACTTCTTGCAGCTTAATGGTCATGTGACGTCACTTCCATGCCGCCATGACACTTCTTGCAGCTTGATGGTCATGTTACGTCACTTCCATGCCGCCATGACACTTCTTGTTAGCGACCTGCCCTCAGCCTCCTCAGGTAGCCATCCCCGTGTCGCCATGACACTTCTTGCATGCCACCATCCAGCTCAAGAACTCTTCAGGGTCACCCCAGAAGCCAATGACCACAAGAAGCCGCTGAAGGAGCGCGTCGAACTCGATGGACACTAGCCATCGAGTTCGTGACATCATTTAGTGTGATGCAGAAGCGGCCTAACCTATCTACTAGAGTCCTCGCAGTCAGTGCCTGACTTGCCAGAGCTCACAACCGTATTAAATAATTTCATTTTATCAGAGGAACATATCCTCGGTCGGGCAGCGTCCTGCTCCAACAAAATTCTCGACCATGTAACGTTCGTTATCTAACACTGTCGTTACAGTGAAGTGCCCTTGATAACGTGGTTCGAGATTTTTATCTGTCCATCGTTCGAACACTTCGTTCGTCGGACAAGGACGTGTCCTAAAACGTACTTCTACTTCATTTCGGCATGCCGTTTATCGTACGATCTCGTCTGGTTCTGCTGACGTTCAGCAATGCACTTTGACATGTCAGTATAACAGTCTTATATAAATTGGATTCGTACCAGAATTCACGTTGAATTATGTCCTAACTTATCTTCATAATCAGGTTCCACTCCGAATCCTGATTGAACACCTATATACATACACACATGTCTACACTTATACAAATATGCATAAATACACACCCGAGTACACACTTATACGTATACAGACACACACACATGCATCCATAAACACACAGAATTTTACACATATACACACATCTCTACATACATATAGATATACATACACCCATACTCGAGTACATTACATGGATCCGTATCAGAGTCCACATTATTCTGTTCCAACTCACGTTTGTAATCAGATCCACGTCGGATTCTGATACCTAATAATTCGTTTCGTACCAGAGCCTACGTCGAATTCTGTTCCAACTCACGTTCGTAATCAGATCCATGTCGGATTCTGACAAAAATTGGTTTCGTATGAGTCCACGTCGGACCAACTGACGTTCGTAATCAAAACACCTATAACGCCTAAAAGTTCTCTTTTTGCTTAGCATGATTGGGGTCTAACCAATCCTATTTATTTTCTCTAATCATCTAAGGATCTTATTCCTCTTTTACTCCTAAAACTACTTTGTCCTCTAGGATACAGTTTGCGACATTTGGAAAGTATTCAAAGTGTAATTCTTATGAAAAGTTTTTTACTGACTCGGTCTTTTCGCTACCTAATATATTTTGTCATAATTTTGCTCTGATCGTTATTACCAATACAGCCATTCAAGGCGGGCATGGTGAAATTTATGATATTTTGACTAATGATTGAACATTTTCTAGATGACAACGGTGTAGGTAACCGCCCTTGTAACCACTCGACCCTTTTCATATAAGATCTCGTTATCTTAAACGTTTTAAAACCGGCATCGCTTTTTAAGTTTGTTTACATACACATCTGGGAATTACGTGAAATTCTTTTGGCCGTGGTCTATGCTATAAATCAATGAAAACGTCTTCGTGATCGCCGGAGGCATACTCTGACATAAGTTATACATAATGCGTTGGAAGCTTCTTTATCCTACAGGGTGATCTTACGGGGAGAGTACATGATTGGGTTAACTAAGCGGAGTTATATCTACTTTAATTAACACAACCTGGGTGATACCATATCGACATTTTGCTGATTAAGAAACGATTGCCCAATGACTAGTAAATCTTCTACAGGTGCTACAACTAAACCTGCCATTAGATTTATAAAAATTTACGACTAATTGCAACTGAGCCCCCGTCGTAAACAATCAAACGAAGGTTTACTGGGCAAATATGTTCAATTTCTTTTTCATGTCCGTCTCTTTGACGGTAACATCACTACCTGAATCTGCATATTTATGATAATAGTGCTTATTTATCGCGCAGTCAATAAGTAACACGTGTTTGACTCAACATCTTTAACAGGTTCTAAGCTTAAAATAGGTTGTGGCTAACCATCTGACGTTCATTATTTATTTTTCTGGCAATCGTCTTCAGTATGTCCCAACATTTTGCACACTTTACACTCAATGCGGGGTCTCGGACACTTTGCTGCTACATGGCCACGTTGACCACAGTTAAAACATTTTGTCAAATATCCGTTGTTTCTTGACTTGTTTCGTAAGTTGTTCCTTAGATCTGGAGGTCCATAGCTTCCTAACCGTCCTTCGTATAGTTGACCTGACATAGAAGGCTCGCTAGTATGCAGAACTGACAAGTACCCTTCATATAAAGCTTCTGGCGTTTCATACCTTCCTGCCCTGGCTCCATTCTGCACCATGGAATCGTTAATGCCGTGTATTAAACAAGATACTGCCCGTTTTCCCTGGATGTCACAACTGCGCAGAAGTTCCATTTTTCCGAAATAGTATGTTGCCATTGTCTCGGCTGGATCTTTACGCCTATTTAGCATGGTCTGTAGAAGCGTGGCATAATCAGTGTGATGGGGAAAACTTCTTTTTACTAACTTTTTCCATTCCTCCCATGTTAGGTTATAGTTTTGGAGGCTATGATACCAGTTCTTTGCCATACCTACCAGTCGAGACTGCATGTGATAGATTGTTGTTATTTCATCCCACTGGTTTAATAACTTAAGCTGGTCAATTTTTGATAACCACTGCTGTGCCGTCAAGTTATCGTTTTCTGGCGAAAATTTCGGAATGCAGTCACTTAAAATACAATTTGCATTCCACCGTTTACTAAACCCGACTTAAAATGTCTTAAGTCTCCGTAAATATAAGCCCTCGAAATTCTAGGCTTATCTCTGCTAACTATACTTAAGTGGTTGCGTCGTACCTAACCTGATTCAGTAATTTCGTTTTATCTGTACTGGAAAAATAAACAAAAAGATGGACAATGCTGAATATGATGAAAATGATATCTTTAATGATGATCTAGATATATTGGAAATAATAAAGTATGGCTTTCCTCGAAATATATACCGGAGAAGTGATCACCTCCATACAATGGACAGTTTAACTTTTTTTAGAAGATACCAGCTGTATAAAGAAACGGTATTGCACCCTGTGACCTTGTAATGAACCGGTATTGATTTCAAATTTTATGCAAGGGTTCCGTTATTTATTTATGAAATTAGTTTAATTGGGTGAGAGCAATTAACCGCGAGTCGAGCCGAAACCGTCCGTTGCCCCACTTTGTCGAGGGCCGCGCGCATCGTCCCACCACGACTCCTGCCTAGTCAAGGGGGGATTGGGACAATAAAACCAACGATTCCAGACTAAAATCCTCAGTTCGCTGCCAGAACTCGAAGANGCCTATGAGAAAAAACTATGCTCGCAGACGTACGATTATCAAGGGGCTTGATGACCTGTGGCAAATGGACTTGGCTGATATGCGTCAGTACGCCCACTATAACAAAAATTTTAAAATGATTATGGTCGTCATAGACTCTTTCTCAAAGTTCCTGTGGACTAGGCCTTTAAAAACAAAGACTGGTGAAGAGATAACCACTGCCTTTGCTGACATTTTAGCTCACAGCAAAGGTAGAATATCTACAAACGGATCAGGGTACGGAACCAAAAATTCCAGCACTTCCTCAAGAAGCATGATATTAATGATTACAATACGTATAGCGTGAAAAAAGCCGCCACTGCCGAACGTGTGATAAGAACTTTGAAATCAAAGCTGTACAATTACTTTAGCCTAAACGGTACCTATAAATGGATAGATGTTTTACCGGAAATTACGAAATCCTACAACGAAACCCGACATCGCACCACGGGATACAAGCCGTCTCAAGTAAATAAGTCCAACGAAGAGAGAATTTTAAAGTCTGTCTACAATCATATTAAGATAAGCGGAACGCAAAAATTCAAAGTGGGTGATGTTGTGCGCATCAGCAAAAATAAGCACGTCTTTGATAAGGGTTACACGCCTAATTGGACGACCGAACTATTTAAAATTACGTCGGTTAAAATAACGAATCCAGCGACATACCTGTTGGAAGATATGCAGGGAAATCCTATAAGAGGTGCCTTCTATACTGAGGAGCTACAGAAAACCGCCAGTCCCGACATCTATCTCGTAAAAAAGGTACTAAGGAGAAAAGGAGGGAAAGTTTTCGTGAAGTAGTTGGGGCTTGATAAGAAACATAACAACTGGATCGAGAACACCAACGTCATTTAGTTTGAGCTAGTTCGTCAGTTCGTCGAGCGAGCAGGTTGTATGCAGCAAAATGAGTGAAGTTTCCGCTAATTTAAGTGATGAAGAAAATTACGATTATAGTAAGCCTCTCGATGATATTCTGGCTAAATATGAAGAAGCTGCACAATGGGAGCAGATTTACTTGCTTAATAATGTTTTTCCACTAATATCAAATGTTAACATTCAAATACAGTGTGGATTAAGTCCAGCTAGATCCTTCAGTCCTGCAATAATTATAAGGAATGGTAATGGCAATAAATTATCATTTTCTACCTACGAATATCAAACTCTCTTGGAGCTACTGGAACGTTTGAAAAAAGATTTCTTTCAAACACCCCTGCAAGGCTGGCCTGATGAGTATAAACCTGTGACTCATCGTTGTGGAGATTACACGTCAGTCACCCAAGTAGTCTATGAAAATATGAAAATGGTGCAGATCATAAAATACAACATGTGCATCGATCTTTTCCTTCAAGATGTTGAAGAACTGTTAAAACTGGATACTTGTGTGCTGTCGCATAGAATAAATATGTTAGATTCTTTAGACTTTTGTCATTACTATCATAATGTATTAGATCTTGTAGCT
>NW_019417482.1:23937-49838 GCF_000390285.2 Anoplophora glabripennis | reverse complement strand
AATATATCAGGTTAAAGTTTATGCTAGCGTGGCAGTATTAAAGGAAATAATATATCAGGTTACAGTTTATGCTAAAAAGCAGGTCTGAACTTGTAGAAACTTGTCCTCGAATGCTGCAATACCAGATAAGAATGACGCAATGCTGTTTGGAGGTCATTGACCTGCCCTTATCGTGATTGAATTTTAAATTTACCACCAACTGGCCATGTGACGTTACTTCCATGCCACCATGATACTTCTTATATGACGATACTTCCATGCCGCCATGATACGTCTTGTATGACGTCACTTCCATGCCGCCATGACACTTCTTGCATGTCAACACCCACGCATCTCTTGCACAACGACAATGACCACAAGAAGTCACTGAAGGAGCGCGCCGAACTCGATGAACACTGAACATGTGGTGACCTTGACCCCAGGTGACCTTGACCTTGACACGACCTTGACCCCAGGTGACCTTGACCCCAGGTGACCTTGTCCGCAGGTGATCTTGACCTCAGGTGACCTTGACCCCATGTGACCTTGCCACGTCACTTCCTGGTCCAGAACCGGCCTATTATATCTACTCTTTACTAAATTAATATTTCGATTACACAAATTTTGCATGTGTTCACAAAATTCGTTTCGTCTGTCGAAATCGTCTTCAGATAACTCTTGTACTGGAATAATCTTGTATAGATGTTATTTGTGCCTTTGAAGTATTTCATGAACAGCACATTTCGACAAGAGTAAATTAGCAGCAATGTACAAGGTAATACGTGGATTTTCTTCCACGGAAAGTAAAACTTCTACTTGGTCATTTTCTTCTCTATCAGGACGACCAGACTTAGGCAAGTCTCTAACATGATCAAATTTTGCTTCAATTCTACTGACTACCGTTTGAGAAATGAGATTTCATTAAATAACTAAGCTGTTTCAGCTAGAGTCCCCGTTCTATCACCAAACCCAACCAAGCAGTATATTTCAGTTTTTTCTCGTTCAGTTAACTTTGCCATTCTTAAAAACCACATTCAACAGTTTAAACACTACTAACGAAAGGACAAGAATTAAAAAAAAAAAAAAACATACAAACATCAGAAAAAAATTACACAGAAATTTTCAAAACGTGGAAATCCGATCGCCTTGGATATTGTCAAGTAGAGAATAGAGCACATTTTGAACATTTAATTTAAAGGATGTTAATTGTTTGCATTTATAGTTATTTATTTATCGTTCTCAATAAATTTCTTATGTAACCCAATAATATTTTTAGTGTTTTAAACTTAAAAAATTATCCTCATTCAGAATCTGAAGAGAAAAGTTGGGGTTGCCATTTAAAAAAATTGTCACTGAGTTCACAACTTCTTCAATAATGTCAGAAAAGCCCCGAAAACCACATCAGAACATGGTATTTAATTAAAATCTCCCGACGTGTCTAGGCGATTTTGTAAAAAATAAATTCCTTAAGTTTTATTGAATTTATATATTACATTCGGGATGTACTGATTATTATTACTTACTTGATCCTTTAAATTCTGTAGACAGCAAGGATCCAAGTTCACAGAATAATTTAATACTCATCTTTCATCATTCAATAAAATNCCTCTGATGCCGCGATCCATAAACAGCAACATATCCACGTCTTTTAAGTAATCCAGCTCGATTTTAGTATATTTTAACATACAGTCCCATGTATATCCGGGGAGTGTATAGTAATTAGCTGGGTCTAGTTGATAAATATTCAAACATTTTTGTCTAAAATTTTCAAAGGCATCTGCCAAAAGTAAAATGTCCGTTTTCATATATAAATCAGAATATTGTCCTAAAGTTGATATATTAAATTTACCCCAGACCCTCTTAGCATGTTCATAATCGTCATTGGATATGTTCTTATCGTTTAATTTATTATAAAACTTATCAATGCCAGGCAGTTCTGTTTCGTTTAATTTCTCCTCACAGTCTATATAGTCATAAGGAAATACTCCTTTTCTCGTAAGTAAAGTAAATGTTTCCGCATCTAACATGTTAAATTCTTTACATAAATTTTGAAGCTCGTTTGGCTTTAAATATGATGATAGAGTATCTAGTGATGCTGCCATAAACCTAAACGAGTCGATAAAACGAAACTTTACCGGGGAATCCGATGTTGATTTTGTAAAAGAAATGTATTTTTCCTTATTGATGGGAAGCAAAGTAATATTGCCAGTTTTTGCCAAGTCTCTAATCAAAAAATGTGAATCATATCCGGTCAGATTATGAAATACTATAGGTATGGTGAAAGAATTTTTATAATTTAGATTGCAGCTTTCGTGTGCAGGTCCCCGGTAGGTTCCAGTAAAATGACAGTGGTCTCTTACTTTTTTGGTGCCTGCTTCAAATGGCTTCTCACAAATGTGACAGTGTGCTGCAGAAAGAAACTGTAATGACTGTTCCTGTGAAATATTTATGGGTACTACAGTTTTCAATTTATCATCAATAACTTTTGCCATGTTTTCAAGTTGCTCAGTAAACCATTCAATGCAGTCGAGGCCCCTATTGCTAGCGTAAAACGATAGAGAATCATCATACGAACACTTGAAATAAAAACCTGCACTAATCGCGGTATGCTTTTGATATTTTTTGGTTGACGTATGCCGTTGCTGATCGGTGAAAGGTTCTAACATGGACTCAAAATCACAATATAAAATGAAAGGTACCTTTTCCTTGTATCTGTGGTTTTTGAAAGATAGAGATTTCTCCTCCGGAAAGGTAATCTTACATTTATTAATTTTAGAGCAATCTTCAGTGTGACTATCTAATGCAGTTTCAGTACTAAAATAATTTAAGCAAATATCACAAATATATTTAGCATTCTTGTGTTTATTTAATTGAGAAGAAACTAACCTAGATAAATTTTTTATCCAACAAAAATGATACTTAATTTCTACGTCTTCGCTGCTACTTTCCTCCTTACGTTCATCGAAATAAACATTTTGAACTATTAACAGGTTAACGTGACGTATGCGCTTATTTGTGGTTAACCGGACAGGTTCTACATTAAATTTTTTCTTCCCGGATAACTTTAATTGATAAACATTAACAGATATGTCGTTGTTTTTTTCAAATTTAGTAATCTGCGAAAGTTGCATCGGAAAATCAATTCCATCTAAATTCAGAACAGTTGAAGGATGAGGGTATGATGATGTTCTATCTACATGGTTATCAACTGGATAAAGTGCCGAAACAATAGACCAAGCGAAGCAGGCGTCATCACCATAATTTTTAACATTAACACAAGCATGTTTCTTTGCAATTACCTCGGGGAGTTTGATAAAAGACGAGACCCCGTGACCCATTTCAAATTTATTAATATTTATTTCTAAACTAATAATTTTATTTAAAGCCCACCCACTATCTTTTTCCTGGAACTCTTCCAGTTTGTTGTTAATCTTATCAGCTACGTGCTCCTGAAACCAGACATTAAGATCTGTTCCTGCATCAATGCCTGCATTTTTTGTATTGAAATATTTAAATTCTGAAATTGTTTCGTTTGAATTAGGTTTGGCTTTAATAAATTCTCCACAGAAAGTAGCGTTAACCTTTATGGTTGGATGAGTTTTCAGAATTCTCAATATTCTGTTCTTAAACAAGAAAAACGCGTCATTTAAGAATGCTTTAATGTCTTTATGTTTTAAATTTATAATCAAACCAGATCGTATGCGGCTCGAAAATGCAGAATTTACATCCACCCAGCGTACTCGACGACTACGCTTATCTCTATGCCCCGCCCCTTCATGTTCCGAATTTGATTTTAATAAAATTTTGATTCGTTTTAAGTGACCGATATTAGTTTCCAGTTTACGCTTAGTTCCAACTGAATCAAAACTTTTGCTGGCTTTAAGAAGTAGCCGTATTTGACGGTTTATTAACTTTATAAAATTTTGAATACCGTGTGTACCACCTTCACGTACAAGTTCTAAAACCTGCGTAAGTTTGACAACAAAATTATCGGCTTCCTGAACAAGAGGCTCCATAATTTTCAATTAAATATAAAATAAAAAGATTGCAACTAATGTAAAACGCTTTCTATTAGAAACACGACACATCAAATAAAAAATATTGGAGGCACTTACAGTTTTTTAATTCTTCCATGCAGGTCCTGGTTGTTGATGTTCTTGTGGCAGCTCCACAACCTCAAAGTTTATAGCCGGGTGTGGCTGACTGCACTGCACTAGACCCTTAAACACTAATCCGTACTTCCTAGGCACAAAATGTTCCAAATTTGCTTCGATTGCCGGCAAAGACCTCCTTGGTAAAAACACTACGTTCTCACCCAAGTCGACAAGAACCGTCTTCCCAAACCGGGTGCTAACTATTTTTATCCCACAAATCGGTATGGGCTGGTCCAAAGGAAGATCCTGTAGATTAATTACTGGATTCCTGCGGATGGAGGAAACCTCATTAATTTGACTTAGATTCATACTACAACAACAAAAAAATCAAGTGTAAAAGAGCGAAAAATAAATAAATAAATAAATAAAGGATGTGTTTAGTATATAATTGACTATTTCAAAAACAAATAACTTACTTGTAAAGGGACACTAGTGATAATAACTTTAACAAGCTGTTGCTGTAGACGGTGTAAGGACACAAACGCACATAAACTACTGAAGAACTAGCCGGAGACTAATTGCTTCTGCAAGCTATCGATGTAGACTGGTAAATGATAACTTTATTTCACTGTGTATATATATCATCAGTTTGACCGTGACTCTTATTACATCCGGCCGACGTTCGTTATTCTTATCGCATGCTGTCTAGACGCTACGTGGTCACAATTTTTGCTAACATTATAATTATAAAGGAAATAATATATCAGGTTACAGTTTATACTTAAAGGCAAGTCTGAACCTGTAGGAAACAGGTCTGAACCTGTAGAGGACAAGTCTTAAATTGAGGTGACCTTGACTCTAGGTGACCTTGACCCCAGACGATCAGAGGTCATGACCTTGACATGACCTTGACGTGACCTTGACCCTAGACGACCAGGGGTCGATGACCTTGACTTGACCTTGTCCCCAGACGACCAGGGGTCATGACCTTGACTTGACCTTGACCCCAGACGGCCAGAGGTCGATGACCTTGACTTGACCTTGACCCTAGACGTCCAGGGGTCGATGACCTTGACTTGACCTTGACGTGACCTTCACCCCAGACGATCAGAGGTCATGCCCGTGACTTGACCTTGGCGTGACCTTGTCCTCAGATGACCAGGGGTCGATGACCTTGACTTAACCTTGACGTGGCCTTGACCCCAGACGACCAGAGGTCATAACCTTGACTTGACCTTGGCGTGACCTTGACCCCAGACGACCAGAGGCCATGACCTTGACATGCCCTTGACTTGACCTTGGCCCCAGACGACCAAAGGTCGATGACCCTGACTTGACCTTGACGTGACCTTGTCCCCAGACGACCAGAGGTCGATGACCTTGACTTGACCTTGGCGTGACCTTGTCCCCAGACGACCAGAGGTCATGACCTTGGCTTGACCTTGACCCTAGACGTTCAGGGGTCGATGACCTTGACTTGTCTTCGGCCGGTACCCTCAATATGTGGCTGTATTTTTCCAGTTTCCCGAAGTCTTCGTTTTACCGTCGAAAAAGTTTGTCTGTGGGGTACTTGACGATTTGGATATCTCTCATTATACGCTCTTGTTGTCGCAGCACAGTTTTTGCGACATTCAAAATACACTTGTAGCATGTCCACATATTCATCATTAGTAAAATTTGGCATAATTCTTGTTAATTTACACCCAAAAAGTATTTAGCTGATAACAGTGACAACTTACAGAAGAGTTAATTGTGACAACTGGCATGACAGCAGCACACTTAGTTTTTCTTTGATTGATTGCAATCATATACGGTGTGAGGTGAATGGTAATACATTTTATTTTTTTATTAATAAACGAAAAGTTTTAAAGGAAAATTGCTAGAGAGGTAAAAGTTTCTAAAAGAACCAGTTTATCTAATGCGTATTTTTGGATATCGAGTTTTTACGAAATATAAAAGTTATGGCAAAAAAAGGCTTGAGGGGTGGTTATTTCAACCCCTTTCGAGGGGTTAAAATTTTCGAAAAATAGTTGAAAACTCGCATCTGTATTAGTAAACTACCTGTAAATAATTTTTTATTTGTACCTCGTTCGGTTAAATTACAGCCAATTTTCATCATTTTTTTGGAAACTTTGATTACCCATATCTCTTCAGGGGTGAATATTTTACTAAGGCGATTTTTTGCAGATCGTGTTCTTTTGAAATGTAGATTCACTGGTATCATTTATGCTACTCCATTCAAAAACACCTTGTATATACAGGGTGTTACAAAATTCGCGGACACGGATTGTGGGATCATATTAAGCTAGGTAGGGTGATAAAAAAGTGTCTCTATGATTTTTCAATCAGACCAGTATTTTTCAAGATATAGCAGTATCAAATATCCAAAAATAATAAAAATATACATATTTATAAATTTCAATTTTCAATCACTAGATAAACAATTACGACAAACGAGTTACAACAATTGTTTAAAATTTCCACCGTCTGCTGTCAAACATACATGAGCACATTGTGCTACTGCTCTAATGGAGTTGCGTATCACCTCTGGTGTTATTTGCTGTATTGATTGAAATAGGCGGTTCTGCAATTCATTCAAATTTGCCACTGGTGTTCTGTACACCAACGTTTTTAAGAAGCCCCAAAATAAAAAATCAAATGGCATTAGGTATGGAGAAACGATGAACGATGTTAAGGGACTCGTACTTCCCGGATATCTGGAAGGAGGCGAAACTAGTATCAATAGAGAAGGGCAAATCGAACGAACAGGGAGAGGCACTATACAGGCCGATCTGTCTGCTGAGTATAGTAGGAAAACTATACGAAAGACTATTAAATAATAGATTGCTAGAGGAAATAGAAAGGAAGGGAAGCCTATCACACAGGCAATACGGATTCAGGAAAGGCAAAAGTACCTTAGACGCACTGGAACAGGTGAAGGGGATTACAGAATATGTAAACAGCGGCGCCTATAGGACAAGAGAATGCTGCGTAATGGTCACTTTAGATATTCAAAATGCATTCAACACGGTAAACTGGGAAGGGATTGTAGCGGTCCTGGAGGAATGGGAAATTAGCAGATACTTAATTGAGGTGGTTAAGAGTTATCTGGATAATAGAATTATATGGGTGAACGAAGACAAAAGGATTAATATGAAAATGGGAGTACCACAGGGGTCGGTTTTGGGGCCGACACTCTGGAATCTATTTTATGACGGGGTCTTGAACATACAGCAGCCAGAGACAGTAACAGCAATAGGATACGCCGACGACCTTGCGATCGTGGTGAGCGGAAGAAGTGAGGAAGATATACAGAGGGGAGTCAGGATCGCGACACAGAATATTAGGGAGTGGCTACAAGAAAGAGGCTTAAACCTAGCTGCCGAAAAAACGGAAGCAGTGTTGTTAGTTGGTAGGAAGAAGATTAAAGAATTGCGTCTGGACATCGCAGGTGTAAGCATCACAACGACGGAAACCGCTAAATATTTGGGGGTCACCTTAGGTCGAAATATGAATATGAAACATCATATTAGGGGTATAGAAGAGAGAGCGGGTAAAACGACACGAAATATGTATGGACTACTTCCAAACGTTGGGGGTCCCAGCTTCATGAAGAGGAAGCTCTTAGCCACGGTGGTGTACTCCAAAATCCTATACGCGGCCCCGATATGGGGAAGTGCGATGGGATATAATAAATATAGGAAGATTTTGGAAAGTATCCAAAGAAGACTAATTATAAGGGTGGCTAGCGCGTATAGGACTGCGTCGACGGAAGCGTTACAGGTGATCGCAGGGGACATTCCCGTGGACCTGAAAGTTAAGGAGAGAGCTATGAGGAGGGAAACGCCAGAAAGACCAAGCGCGGAAATAACAACAACCATCCTCAACGAGTGGCAAGAAAGGTGGAGCAGAGACACCGGAAAGGCTAGATGGACGAAAAGATTGATCCCGGATCTGAGACTCTGGATAAATAGAAAAGGCGGGAAATCAAACTACTTTATAACACAAGTGTTAACGGGCCACGGATCTTTTAGAGCAAACCTGTATAGATTCAAGGTGGCGGACAGCGATGGTTGTGTCTATTGCCAGATGGTGGATACCGTGGAACATACGGTTTTTGTTTGTGAAAGATGGGCCAGGGAAAGAGAGGAAATGAACCTGATAGCGGGGGTCGAGTTGACCCCGGATAATCTAGTCGTAAATCTAATAGAAGGAGCAATGGGTGAGGATTTAAGCCGAAAATTAAGTCAAATTATGAGGAACAAGGAGATAGAAGAGAGGAGATTGCAGAACGGGACAAACTAAGACAAAAAAAAAAGTGGACTTGAAGTAATACCTGAAGGTAGTCCCAAGTCCTACTTTAGGGAAAATAAGGGGAGGGGTTTTAGTGGGTAGAAGTCCCACAGTCCCCTGCGCAATTGACATCATCGCGCAGGGACCCTTCTGAAGGTTTCCCCTCCTCAATAAAAAAAAAAAAAAAAAGGTATGGAGAACGAGGTGGCCAAACAAATGTATTGCCTCTGCCAAGATAACCGCACAACTTCATCTGCACGATTATTTGAAGCTCCGAGAGCCATCAGCATATCATACTATTCACGATTTGAATAATTGTGGCCTACTATTTTGCAGTTTGTATTGACAGGTACTTTTACTGTACTCTAACGATGTCAAAGTATTGATAAATGCTTTCTGAATTATCATTAATTGTTATAGAGCTGTCTGTTTCAAACAATACAACAAATAACATCAAAGATGGTAAAGACGCAACTCCGGTCGAGCTGTAGCACAATGTGCTGAAGCATGTTTAGCAGAAGGTGGTGGAAATTTTGAACAATTCGTTTGTCATAATTGTTTATCAAATGATTGAGAATTGAAAATTTTTATTATTTTTGGATATTTAAAACTGCCGTATTTCGAAAAATATCGGTCTGATTGAAAAATGATAGAGACATTTTTTTATTACCTTATCTAGATTAACATGATCCCAGAGTCCGTGTCCGCGAATTTCGTAACACCCTGTATATATAGTGATGATATCTAAACCAATAACGATACCCAAGTACATAATATAGTAAAGTTTTCAAAATTATGACATTAAGATATAGAACTCTAACAAAAGGGATGTGTTGTACTAAATATTTGTGAAATGAAGGATACAATTTAACATATAGAATAAGTTTTTATACATAAAAATGCAAAATCGCTACATGATAAAGTCAATCTGTCAAAATAAATTAATAATGTAAAATTTTAAATTAAATAGTTAAATAAAAGCAATAATACATACTAGAAAATTAAAATGGATAACCTAGTACAATTCTGTAAAGATATTCACCAGATAGGTGCACTGGTTTAGGGAAATTTAAACAATCAAGATTTTGACAGGTAGATTTATAGGAGAACAATTTATCGTTGCACTTATAAATAAAAACCATGAAATAAACTAAGACTACAAGTAAAGTTCAGCATACCTTTAGTCTATATTTATGAGTGGAATTAAAATAAAATTCTTTATATAACTTCTGATAGCGAGTTTCGAAATGTCAAACCCATGACTCGACATTGTGTAAAATTTATTGTATAAATGATACTCCTCATATGTAAAGTGTATCTGAAATATTTTCGTTATTAGTCAATTTGTATATCATAAAACTGTTTAAAATAGTGAAATTAACTTAAAATAAATGTTGAGAAACAAGACTAGTGGCATAGAATTAAGTCAAATAATGTAATTTGCCCAAATTTCAATAAATTAGCAAAATTTCATAGAAACTTCAAAAGTGAACGTAATAAAAAGATTTGGGTATGTAAATTGTCAGAAAATTGTGTACAATTCAAACATATCAGTGTCATGCTGCAAAAGACATACATAAAGGCACAATTCCAATGTAAAAATTTCATAAAATCTCAAATTGACGTTTCCATAACAACAACCTCTTTTCTTATTCATTTATAAAAACTGTTACAGGGCTTCTAGTAGCCAGTCTTCCATAATAGGTTGAACAGTTAACATCGTTCAGTAAATTATATAAATAATTGTTTAAGTAATTACCAGTTTTCAGGTCAAAAAGTGGTATTTTAACAACTGTCAAAAGTGTAAAAATTTTCCATCAGTCAAAATTTCTCAACTGTACAAATATTCAGCAAAATTTATGTAATGGGAATAAGCAGTGTTTTTTAAACAAAAGTGCATGGAATAAATTTCCAACTAAAAATAGTGAAGTGTTACGAGAATTTGAAACGACCATTTACCATTGAAATAACAAGTACGTGGTAATAATTCGTGGATCCAGACCAAACATAAAACAACATCGACCCAGAACGAGGTTCACCACGTCTGGAGGGCAGATACGGAACCAACCTTACACCCAAGTGAAATGTGAGTTACAGTATTACGTAAATTGGCCAATTTAAAAATTTAACAATTTTAAATATTCATCTTACGAATTCGCATACGTCAATCTAATTTAAAACTATAGAAAAATTTGTCATTCAAACATAACAAAGTCGACTATATAAAGTTTTCACCTCTAGATTAACGTAGCATAAAGTAGATGTAAGATTAAAATTTGTCAACTGTCATAAAATTTAAATGTGTAATATATTTTGTTAATTTGTGTTAAAAAGTAATTTTCATTTCATACAAATACATAAATAAAACATTAGTGAAACGCACCTTGAGAAAGAGCGAGCTAGATCTCAAAATTATAAGACCAGATCTCATTGGCGCCTGGGCAAAATTATAAAATATCTAAATTAAAATCAATTTCAATATCATATCACATTCATATACAAATAACAAAACATAACAAATTTGACGTCGCCAACGTGAGGCACTGCAAAACAAAGCACTGCTAAACAAGGCACTGCAAAACAAAGCACTGCTAAACAAGGCACTGCAAAACAAAGCACTGCTAAACAAGGCATTGCAAAACAAAGCACTGCATAGATTGTAATTTTCATCTTTTGTTTTTAATCTTTGTTATAATTTAACATTGTGCATAATTTTAACAAACTAGTATTACAAAAATATCGTCTATTACAGTCAAAACTTTATGGAATTAAGGTCGGGAAACAAAGATGTTTTCTGAATCTGAGCCAGATATTTGTACTGAGGGGGAGAGAAATACTGACATGGATCACACGACTGATACTCAATCTCAGTCCGACACTGCATTCATCCCTACAATTACACATACACACACAGACCGACAGAATACAAGACGCTACACAGACCGATACACAACCAGACACACACACACACACACAACAGAATATCATTGCAATGTTAAGTGGAATCATGGAGAAGTTAGGAGAGTCCGGCAGAGGACTAGAAAAGAAAATAGATAACACAAATGGAAAAATAGAAGAGTCAAAAAAAAGAAATGATAAGAGTCCAGCAAAGGACTAGAGAAGAAAATAGATGAAGTTCATCAAGAATTCAAGAGAGACATGGAGAAGATGAGAATAGAAATGAGAGAAGAAGGTGATGGAAACAACTTTAAGAGAAGAAATTAATCAAACAAGTGAGAAACTAAACAAGAAAATAGAAGAAAACAGAATAACATCAGAAAGTAAAATAAACAAGATAGAAGATGAAAATAAACAACTAGAAGATAGTAGGACTAGATAGTAGGACTATACTTTTTTCTTTGCGACATTCCGGTAAATTTGTATTATCTACGGTTATAGTTTTAGGCCAAAACTCTTCATTTTTTGTAATCCATGCAGGACCATACCACCAAAGTGAGTCTTGCTTTAGTTCAATAGGATCGTGTCCGCGCGACACTATGTCCGCAGGATTTTCTTTAGATTCTACGTGTCGCCATTCCCCCTGTATAGATAGGTTCTGGATTTCAGCTACGCGATTGGATACGAAAGCCTTCCATCGATTAGGCTCCGCACTAAACCAGGATAGCACAATAGTGGAATCTGTCCAATATGTAATTTGGCTTATATGTAAACGTAATATAGATTTTGTTTTGGCTATTAATTGTGCGAGAAGTAATGCTCCGCATAATTCGAGTCGCGGTAATGTAATAGATTTAAGTGATGCTAAATGTGATTTTGCACATATTAAATGTGATTTGACTAAACCGTTATCATTTTCTGAACATAAATAAATACACGCTCCATATGCTGACTCTGAGGCATCACAAAATCCGTGTATATTGAATTTTATAGCGCTCTGTATGACAATGCAACGTGGAATTTGTATAGAGTTTAACGGTTTGATATTCTGTGCGAAATTTATCCAAACATCTTCGAGTGGATCTGGTAACAAATCGTCCCATCCAATATGTAATTGCCAAAGCTGTTGTAGAATTAATTTTGCTTTTATTACGCAAGGACTAATTAGACCCAACGGATCGAATATTCTTGCGATATACGACAAAACCATACGTTTAGTAATATTTTCGAAATGTAGAGGTAATTGAATAACGTAATTTAATGTATAATTATTTACTTCCCACAGCAATCCAAGTGTTTCTGCTTCTTGACTGTCTTTAATCTGAAAAGGCTTAATGTTGACTGAATGATTGTCATTATTTTGTATTACCCGCATATCTATACTTTCTATACTTTCTAAGTGTAAATCCTGACTTCGATAAAATAGATTCTACTTGTGTTTTTAATTGTATTGCTTCTGATAACGTACATGAACCGGTAATTAAATCATCCATGTAGAAATCATTTTTTATGACCATACTTGCATTTGGATAGTTCTTTTGACAATTTAGCCCTATTTGATGCAATGTGCGCGTTGCAAGAAATGATGCGCTGGATGTACCATATGTTATAGTATTAAGCCGGTAGTGTGAGATTTCTTCTTTGGGGTTGTTTCTCCATACAATGCGCTGAAAGTCACGGTGCGGTTCGTATATATCGATCATTCTGTACATTTTCTCTACGTCAGCAGTGATAACTATGTTATGAGTGCGCATTCTTGTGACTATGTCGAAAAGATCGCCGTGTACCTTCGGACCTACTTTTAATACGTCATTTAAGCTAAGACCGGACGATGTCTGGGCCGATGCATCGAAATGCATGACATTTCGAATTTGATTCGATTATCGGTTGTCTTATTGTTTGAACTGGACCGACTATAATCCAACCTAGTCGTGTGCTTCGTTATTTAATTTAATTCTGTGACTCTTTAATAGTTCGAAAAATGCTGTGGTTCCTAATAAAATATCGATTTTATCGGATTCGTAGAAATTAGGATCAGCTAGTGTTATGTAGTCTGGTATGTTACATGCAGTAGGATCAAATGAAGCTTGCGGTAAATTGCCTGTAATTTGATCAATGACTAAGAATGGTAATGACAATTTACAAGATCCGTTACTTGATTGCATTTGTGTTTTAATTTGGTATGAAATATTACAAGTAGTGTTGCTGATACCAACAATAGGCGTGTTAATACGAACACCCTGTATTTTGAGTCGTTTGAATAAATCTAAAGTACAGAAGTTCGATTGACTTGCTGCATCTAATAATGCACGACATTTTATTTGTTGGTTGTTCGTATCTGTGACATAAACTATTGCGGTGGCTAGTAAAACTTGAGTAGTGTTTTGACTCTTTGGGTGTGAAGCTAAAGTAATAGTAAGTGCATGGTCCGATGTCTCTGACTCAATTTGACTACTACCGTTTTGATCCCTCTGTATTTGACTTTGAGTTGTATTCGATTGCCTGTTTGATTTATTTGCTGAGCGATCTGTTTTGATAACACAGCCACACACAAAAAAAAAGTTGGGTATACTTTTTATGCGACATATATTTTTCGTAGTAATTTGGCCTCCTGAACACGAATCTGGAATCAGAATTGGCCCATCACGTCACAATTTTTTCCTAACCTCAAAAAAACTTGTGAAAAATAGTGAAAATTGATGAAAATTTACTACTTTATTCTTTCATTTATTTAGTCGTGCATGGGCTTATGGTTTTCCAATTAGATTTTTTTAACTACTATGCAGTTTTCCTATGGCATTTAGATGCTTTTATTTCTTAATAATTTTAAAGTTAAAAAAAAAGACACATTACTGCCACACAGCACATCACTGCATCTGCTTATGAGTTCAATCTAAAAATGTGACTTTGCCGAAAAAATGCCGCCTACTCGGCCTAAAATTATGACTCTGCCTACAAATTTTACCTTGATTTATAAAAATCTGGCTCCAGATATGTGATTAATGAAGGTGAGATCAACCAGCTATCCTTATGATGCCAAATTTTATTGAAATCGGTGGATTTCAAAAAAGTACACCCGCCATATTGGATCAACCATCTTGAATTTTTACAATGTGAATTCATATTCGTAATCAGCGACCCAAAAAACCCCTTTATACAAAATCTGGTCAAAATCAGCTCAGAATTTGAAAATAGCGATTCCTACACGGTTTTTTTGAGGTTAGAAAAAAAACACAGTGGATTTGAATTCAGCAGAGTATTTCACATAAAAATGTACTATTTGATGTGGAAATAAATTTTTTTCCAAATTTTCCCAGTAAATTTTCATCAATTTTCACTATTTTTCACAAGTTTTTTGAGGTTAGGAAAAATTGTGACGTGATGGCCCAATTCTGACCCCAGATTCGTGTTCAGGAGGCCAAATTACTACGAAAAATATATGTCGCATAAAAAGTATACCCAACTTTTTTTTTGTGTGTGGCTGTGTAATTATTTAATGCGTCATTATTTGTGCGTGTGTTTAATTGAAAATTATAATCATGCAATGCTTGCGGCAAATCTTGCAATTTCGGACGGTACATTTCTTTGAATCGTGTCCGGGTTTTAAACAATTTGTACAAATACCCGCTTTCTTTACTTCTAAATAACGCAATTTCATTGGTAAAGCTAACAGCTTCTGGCATTGAAACGTAAAATGATTATTATCTTTGCAAAAGTCACAATTTATTGGATATTTATTATCCTGATTAGTTGATACATGCACGAATTGTTTTTCTTGGCCTTTTGAAATGAATTTATTATTCGATACGATTTTTGTTTCCATTGCTTCCAATATTTGACATTTATTTGTCAAGAACGTCATTAATTCTTTGAATTTCGGCGATTTTTTAGATTTCGGTAAGGTTTTCCATTCGCGACGCGTGTTTGTGTCTAATTTCAGGGTTATTATGTATATTAATAAGGTGTCCCAAGAGTCTGTTGGCTCGCCTAATGTTTTTAGCGCGCGTAAATCTTTTGTAATGCTGCCCTTCTTAATAAATAATGCGATTCTTTTACTACACTCGGCAGTTCAAATATGTTTCTTACGTGATTATGAATCAAAATTCGGTCATTTTCGTACCTATCTCTCAACATTTGTAATGCCACGTCGAATTGACTTCGCATATTTCTAAGGATTGTAATATTTTAGCCGCGTCTCCTTTTAAGCATGACTGGAAATAAAAGAATTTTTGTATCCCTGATAATCTTTTGTTATCGTGTACCAGTGACTTAAATATTTCATAAAATTGCAACCACTCTTCGTATGAGCCACTGAATACTGGCAAATTAATTGTGGGTAAGTTCATGGTAAACGAATCATTGCCTGCCGTTGCCGTTGAACTCGTAACCGTTGAACTAATGGGAATTTTATTTGAAACACGATTTATAATTTCTTCGGCTTTTGACATTACTGAAAAATATTTGTCTTCAAATGATTGGCGCTCTATTGTCCGAATGCCTACATTTTCCACGTCATTTACCTCTATTAACGATTGAATTTTGTCGAACTCTTCCCATATATCCTCATTCTTTCTTAATCGTAATGTTAATACGGTCAGATTTGTGTCAACTGTCAAATCATCTACAAATTTTATAAACCGGGTTAATTTACCTTTTAATTGGCCGCGTCGTGATAGAAGATTTTTTAATTGATCTGTCATTTTAAGTATATTAATTTGCAACTAGAAATGTAATGACTACAAATTGACCCAAATATGTAAGAAAGTTAGTACCTAAATGTAACTACACAAGATCAAAGCAAGTACCTGCAGGATTAGGAACTTTAATGAACTAATTAATGGAAAATGGCTGACCTACGTGCGTATTTATGCCCTGTCAATGTTGCGAGTTGGATTGATTTATCTGCTCCTTTCCTCTCGCCTCGATGCGGTATGTTGTACCTTTTTGCGTGAAGGATCGGCTTGACTGCTGTGTCCCCTTCGCACTTCTTTATGTCTTGTTGCTTATGAATTGACGATTTCTTGTGTTAATTTCGCTCGATGGACCAACAATGTTNTTTATCTGCTCCTTTCCTCTCGCCTCGATGCGGTATGTTGTACCTTTTTGCGTGAAGGATCGGCTTGACTGCTGTGTCCCCTTCGCACTTCTTTATGTCTTGTTGCTTATGAATTGACGATTTCTTGTGTTAATTTCGCTCGATGGACCAACAATGTTTTGTGGTTAATGAATAAGTGGACTGTATCTTTTTTAGAATTGGTATATTTGTTGGATGAATGATATATACACAACTTGACAAGACGTTATTTCTACTTTTTTTTTGACTTATTTATTTATTTACATAGTGACACATTAGGGCCTACTTGGTTCGGCTCAACAAAGTTCTTTATATAACTTCTGATAGCGAGTTTCGAAATGTCAAACCCATGACTCGACATTATGTAAAATTTATTGTATAAATGATACTCCTCATATGTAAAATGNAAAGTTCTTTATATAACTTCTGATAGCGAGTTTCGAAATGTCAAACCCATGACTCGACATTATGTAAAATTTATTGTATAAATGATACTCCTCATATGTAAAATGACCTGTGTTGTGTTAAAAAGACCTTCTGTTCATCCAAGACTGTATTTGCATCCTAATTTTACAGGCTTTGGCAGTTAACAACAACACATGTTTTATGATAAAAATATTGTTTTCAGCTTTACCAGTGGCGTGCGCACAGGCACGTCTCTAAATATTGTTAAAAAAAAATTACACACCACTGATTTTTCTTAAAATAAAAATTATATTTGAATTCCTTGTTCAATTTGGAAGAGAAAAGCTATCTTGACTGTTTTTCTTATGACGCACCGTTTTCGAGTAAAAAAAAATAATATCGATTTATTGCATGGCGTAATTCGGTTTCAATAATTTGAAAAATAGCAGAAATTATTCACTTAACTGCTTCACACTCAAACGCTCAAAGTGACAGCTATTTTTAATTTTGTCAAACAAGAACAAAAACGAGTGCAGTCAACTTGCAAATTTCTATTTAGATAGTAAATAGTCATTCTAAAAACTCATAAATTTTTAAATTTAAAATTTTTAAATTTTTTAGACTAATGTTAACTGCGAGGAATCATAATTTTTTATAATAAAATTGGTGAGTGCATAATTTCTGCTATTTTTCAAATTATTGAAACCGGATTTCGCCATGCAATAAATCGAATTTAATTTTATTACTCGAAAACGGTGCGTCATAAGAAAAACAGTCTGTTACGGGCTTATTTTTTGTTTTTCTCTTGTCTTCTCTCATTAATAGAATTCAGAGATTATCATTAATTAGGTAATTAAAGGCTTATTCGCGCAAAGATACGAAAAATATTAAAACATAGGTTTTATGATTTCGAATTAAACGCGGTTTACCGACAATCGGACCTTTTCTTGCGATCCTTTTTTGCTAAACCTTTCTGTGGCCGATTCGTGTTAGCGCTTGGGCGAGGGGAACGTCGTTTTAAGTACTCTGCAGCGTGTGCTCTAGGCACGATAAAATTATCACAGATTGTGTGTGGATTTAGCTGCTTCTGTGGGCACATTTTGTTGAGATTTATAAATTCTAGTAATTCCAGTATCAACCTGGTGGTTGGATTTCTGCCCATAAAACTTAAGAAATAAAATACGTACCTACATTTTTTTCCACGAGGCCGCCCTACAACAAAGGTAAAGTTTTGCCTTATTTGCAGCACCTACTTAGACGCATTTATCTTTTTAGGCCTTTTTTTGTGATTGTGTATCCAACATTTTGTCTCCAGGATTCTTATAATCCTTTGATTTCAATTTGACCAATATAAATACATGCCAATGTGGATTCCGTTTGAGTGGGAGACTTGCCCTAGTTAGTGGGCTTCCGACAGTTTTTTTGGTTTCGAGGGCCTGTCACTTGGTGTAAGATTTCTTCCCCGTGGCTGCTTCGATAGATACTTTGGTAGAGGCTCCCACAGACTCCTGCATGGTCCTTATCTGCTGCGTTAAGTAACACCATCAATCAAGGACATTTAAATAAAGGGGACTTATTTATTTACATTTCTAGATGAAGCCTGGTCTATTCACAGTCTAATTGTATCATTGTTGTCAGCTGTATAATTATACTGGAAATGTACTTAATATTTTTATCGCAATTTTCATCACAATTGTGAAAATTATTATTATAGGATAGTATTATTAAGTTATGCATACAATATTGTTAAATTCTGTACATATTAAACTATTTTTCATTTTTCATATTTGCCATGTTTGAAGACTTGGCAACTACGCAATAATTTGTAGCGTGTTCCTCGTTCGTTCTGCCGTGGTTGGCAGAATATGGCGTCTCTTGTTAGAAAATAGTTGTGATTTTAGTAAGTGAAACGTGATTAGTGTTTATACATGTATTTTGGATAAACTTTTAAGGTGTGAATATGGTTAGACAGTGCAGAATTTGTAAGAAATTGGATTATAAACATCCACATCAGCTATCCTTCCACAGGTAAGCGTGCTTGAAGGTGACTTTGGAATGTATATGCAACTGTGGCCATTGTCGTGCGTGTGGGTAACTTTTATTTGAATAACGGTAAAATTTTATAAAACTGACTTGGTATTTTTTTAAAATTTTTGCTGAAATAGTAAGAAAACAATAATATGAACCACGTTTGGCCATTAAAATCAAAGGAAAATGCTGCACCACAAATAAGTTACAGACATTATTTATATTTAATATATTTATAGGTATTTCAATGTTATCCCTTATACCCAACATTACAAATTTTAATCATTCATCATTTTCATTTTCCTCTACGACAAAAACCTTTTCAAAAATATATTTACAATTTTACTAAATGCACGAGCATAAAAACTGAATAAATACAACAGCAAAAATATGGTGGTGGTTCACTTATACATAAAAATACCGAAGATGCAATCAACTGAAAGTTGCATTCATTCAACCATTTGATGTTCTCCTTTGGGAATATATTTTTATGTCTCACTGAAAATTTGCCTCAGTATTCTAAAAGTGAAATGTGAACGTTTTTAGGATGCTTGGGGATGGTGCAACAAGAAAGAAATGGTTACAGTTATTGGGATTCCAAGAAGTTATAAAAATATTATATATATTTATTATAAAAATACTGAGTAGCTGTTGAAATATATTGACTTAGGACTATAAAATATTTTATTTTGACCCATCCAAAATGTACGACATTGGAGATGTAATCGCGCGCATCAGTTGGATGAAAATAAAGCCCTCTGCTTTCCCCTTGTCTAGCTTCACCCAACATATGAGATAGACTGTGACATGCATAGTCTCCTTTATTTAAATGTCCTTGCTATCAATGCAACCTGCCTCTAGTGCTGCACAAACCAGATAAGCTTAATTTTAAGTTTGCATTTCGCTTCGTAGAATTTAACCTATAAGTATAGTTATAACCCTTTTAATTTTTTTGCTAAGACTGAAGACATTATTTATTTTGTTGCTATTGCTCTCACACAATCTGAGTAGAGACTAGATATTTATTTAAAGTATTCAACACCATCGAAATTATAAAAACTATATCTAGTGTGAAGATACACCTGTTGCCTATTTTACTTGTAGTTTATTACTCTAAGCTTGTACTTGTACACCGAACCATAGCGCTATCGGGGAGGGTTATAGTTATACTTATATTTATTTCTTCATTGTACCTTGCCTAGGCATTATTTTGTCTAACCCATATATCTCTTCACGTACTAATATTTACATCTGCGACATTGTACAAGATACAACTAGGCGAATACCTATCTAACGCTCTACAACCTTATTGTTAATCGTCAACTGATTGTAGATCAGATATGTTACACTCTGAATAGATCTAATAGATTAAAGTTGTCGTATTTAATGGTGTATATATTATTAGAGCTATTATTGGTACCTTTTCCCCGTTTTTTGTAACCACATTTAAGCTATTAGCATCAGTGGCTCCTCTCCAGCCTTCCTGGATACTGACCATCGGGTTGTAAAACGGATGGCGCCTTTATAAAAGTTTTAACTAATATCAACCCACTCCCATCTCTGCCGAGCTAGGGCCATAGAAAATAAAGTACTAACGTAGAATGAAATGTCCCTAATATTGCCAAACTGCGAAACAGCGCCACGTAACGTTTTGGAAGCTTACTACTAAGCTCCTAATGAGTAGGCAACACTTTATACTTTGTGAACTTATTACAGCGTCATCTATCGTATGCAAACGACTTCTCACTTATATCCTCTATATATTATTTTAAAAGTAAACCCTTATATAAGTAGGAATAGTCAAGTGTCAATACTTTTGAGAACAGATTATTTAGTTAAACAGAAAATGTAGCGAAAAACTAATATTCAGTACTTTTCTAATTCACTTCTGCTTTGATAACGAAACTAGAGGTTTCAGAAACGTCATAGTGTTATTGTGATGTGTATTTGTTTTTCCAGTGCGTAACCAGACTTATACATGTAGATGTATGTCTTTGGCATCTCAGTATTTGACAAAAGTTGTTGCATATACTATTAAAACAATTTCTTGTTATGTATTTAATTGTAAGTAAAAATTAATTTAATTCATTTGCTTCATAAACTTGATAAGTTGGCAAGTAAGCTGTAAAAATATAAAAATTATGCATGAACTGTTATAATAATCTCACTTTCCGGAGAGTATAACCGAATATTTGTACAATATTGGGTTAAATTCAATAGTTCATATAGTTTGGAACTCTCAAGCCATAGAAAACTTAATTTTAATACTATATTTTCTATGTCTCAAACAGAATAAAGAAAGAAATTCACCACCATTAAAAATTTTGTAAGCATCTAAGTATCAAAGGTTTCATAAAATATTAGTTGGAGTTTATCATCATACTAATCGATTAATATAAGTAACATGAGTATGAGTGTTCCACATAATGTTGGTAAAGATATGGGTTTGGTTTTTAATAAAACTATATAGCTTAAAACTTACACGTCATATTCCCAGAATAATATAATAACAAATAGAAAACTCTTAAGCACTAAATAATTATACACAATTCTTGCAATACTATAATTTACAATTTTCAGAGGATAACCAAAGAAACCAAAATGACAGGGTTAGTATTCTCTATGCCATCTTTTATTTTGGAAGCTAACATGTGACGCCGACATGACAGTTTCATTATTCATATGTTACATTTCCTTCTACGTTAGTACTATATTTTCTATGGCTAGGGCCAACCCTATAGCTGGAGAAGAGAACTGATAGTTCTTTTAATTGTAAAACCACCTGTCACGTGGCAAAAATTTGGCGCCCAACTTTTTTTAAATAATTTTTGTTACCTAGATAGATTTACAAGGTGTTTTCGGTAATTTCTTTATAGGGTGTACAAAACTGTAATAAAATTGCAGAGTGGATATATCTGATAATCAGTTTTCTCTATAATTTTAATTGTGACACAAATAGTATTATTCAAAAAAGTAATATGTACTTCTGTTTCATTGTTATACGGGGTGAACAAAAGTAAGCAGCATGTGCTTTCCAGTTATAGCAAATCTTTTCTCAAGTTTTTCTTAGTAATAATTGTGGGTAAATATAAAAATATATATATTTTTAAATCATTATACAGGGTGATCAATAGAACTCTACGTATACATTTAAATAGTGAATAGCTCATCTTTCTTTAGTTCTTATACTAACGAATATAAATTTAGTAAAGTAAGTAGTGAAATATATGAGGAGTATAGTTTATATACAGGTCGCACAATAAAAGTGGGCATAAATATTATTTTTGTTACGTAGTAGTCATTTAGGTTTTGATTTCTTAAGTACTCCGTTCTTCTTGTATATATCCAGGTTATGATACTTATTTACAGGAAAACATACAGGGTGAATCATATATCTTGTGAGTGGGGATCAAATCTATTGGTCAATTGGATATTTAATTGTAAATAAATTGTGTAGCATGGAAAATTTTAATTTATAGCCTATAACTGAATAATCGTCCTTATTTTTAATTTGATATTCACTCCTACAGGCGATTTCAAAAATATTATTTGATAAATTTTCCTTAGACTTTAGTTGTTAGCTGAATCTATTGGATATATATATATATATATAAAATAAAGCCAAAAATTAGACGGCTGTCTAAGTTAAAAACCAAATTTCTTCCTTAGACGGGGATGCAGCCAAGGATAAAAAAAAGTTACACTCTTTTCAATTTTCAAGCTTTCGAAACTATATTTTGTTTCTTCATCAGGAAAAAACTACAATAAAATACAAGTTGAAGTTTTCTTAAAATTAGTCAATTAAAAAATTACTTACTATGCGAGAATTACATAGAAGTTAGCCAACATGGTACACCTACCGCGGACATAGGTCGTTAATACAAATAATTAAAAACATCACAGGTTAAAAACAGAAAATTGTACAAATCAAAAATTTTTAAAATTCATTACTAATGCAGACTAGAGCCGAAATCAAACAAAATGAACAAGTCGCCTGTCTTTTAGGTACGAATATCAGATAAGGAGGAAAAAAGTGAAAAAATATTAAAGTTTTTGTTCCCTTAATACTTATGCGGAGAACGGGGAAACTCTACCAAAAATTTTTAAACTATTAATTAGTTAGATTATGGAACAAAAATAACAACAAAAGTTACATACCGCTATACAAGGTGTCACCTAAAAGATTGTCCCTGTTATTAAAATATTGATTTAATAAAAAAGTATAAATTACGCTGAGACCATCGATATCAGTCATTGCATTCATTGGATTAACTTCCCTTGCAATATGACACATCTCTAAAAATTTTCTTTTTTTGTGGTTGTTTTCTGAATCTAATACTAAAATTTCGTCATAATTCATACTGTGACCTGAAGATAAACAATGATTTGCCAACATGCAACTGTGTTTATTCAGTCGTATGTCACTTTTATGTGCCGTAACTCTATCTTTTAGTTTTTGTTTTGTTTGACCTATATATTTCAAATCACAATCCATACATGGGATGCAATAAACTACACTGGACCGCTGCAATAGCGAATCTTTATCTTTTAATTTAGTGAAAAGATTATTAACCGTTAAATGATTTTTAAAGGCCAACTTGACACTACCTTGTCCAGACAAACATTTTTTTAATTTGGAAGAAACAGTACCCAAATGTGGTACTGAAAAATACTGAAAATTTTGTATTCTTGAATTATTGTTACGAAAGTCTTGAACACCCTGTAACTGTGATCTCGAGAACAAAAGACTTTTAAGAAGAGGAGGTGGATAACCACATTTAATAAATAAATTGTACAATTGTTGTAAATTAATGTTTTTAAGTGAATGATGACTTGTAGCTATTACTCTAGTTCTCATACCCAAAATCAAATTGATTTTTTGTTGTTGTGTGTGGAAAGACTCATAATGTAAAAATCTGCCTGATGATCCAGGTTTCCTATACCAAGATGTTATGAGCGAGTTGTCCTCTCTCCTAATGAGTCTTGTGTCCAAAAAGGGTACACTCTTATTGGTGTCCTCTCGTTCGATGGTAAATTGTAAAAAAGGGTTATAGCTATTGAAAACTTCAAGTAACTGTACTACCCTATCTGAGGGAGCACATACCACAATGTCATCAACGTATTTTTTTAAAAAAGGTATTTCAAAATTGATTTTTGTCAAACATTCGTTCACAAGATCATCCATCACATACTGTGCAAGGATCGGTGATACTGGACTACCCATTGGCATCCCCAAAATTTGTTTATAAAAATTGTTATTATAACTGAACACTGTGGAGTCAAACAAGAAATTTAGCAACTGTAAGAATCTAGTTTTTGTTATCTTGCAATGCAATTTAATGTTATCCCAATGTTGGTTAATTGATTGTTTAGCTAAATCTATTGTAATATTATTAAAAAGAGCTATGACATCTAGACTGAATATCACATAATCATTGGGTAATTGAAATTCATTAATAAAGTTACAAAAACGAAAAGAATCTTTCACAAAAAAGGAATTATTACTGTCATAAGCCAAGGTAAGTATATTAGTAACTAATTGTGCAACACCTCTATTGGGGCTATTGATGCCTGATATAATCGGTCTCAAGCTCAATTGAGGTTTATGAATCTGAGGAAGACCATAAAATTTATTAATTACCCCATTATAACTTTTATACTTTTTCCCCTCCTCCTGGGTAATCATTTTACTTTTTTCTAAGTCTCTAATCAATCTGTTAGACTTTTGCTCTATTGTGCTAGTAGGGTCCCTATTTAATATGATATAATATGAATTATCTGACAAAATATCTAAAGCTAATTCAGAATAATGATCATTAGTTAAAATAGTAGTAACATTCATTTTATCTGACTGCAAAACTATGAGTTGAGGGTTGTCTTTAAGAAATTTTTTACATTTTAAGAAACTGCTGTAAATGGCATCTTTATTAGTAACATTGTGGTATAAAGTGAAATTAGTAATAATATTTGTAGTTTGTGCTAACAAAAAGTTTTTTTCTTTTAATGTAGTATTAGGTAAATTATCAATGATATAATCAACATCAGCCAGAAATTTGGGTATATTAATGTCTTTGTTTTTTGGTTCAATACTAAATTTAGGACCCAATGCTAAGAAACTTAAAACATCTGAAGGAATATTGATATCTGTGAGGTTTTTGATCCAATTACCTGGTGTTTTGATTTTAGGTGCAGAATTTTCTTTTAATCTACTGAATTTTCTCATGTTAGTGCACTTGACCCCGAAAAAAACTTTATTATAAGAAATAGATTGCCGACGAAAAAATTCAACGACAATGTAATAAGGTAATTTGTTAGTGATCCTACTTTTAGCGTTACTAAATTTCTTTTCAAGATCAAACAAACTATCATGAGTAATCTTAATTTCTAAGTTAAGAATTTTGGCTCTTAACCTGTTATTAAATTGCAGTGTTGAGTGCATCGTCCTCCCTCTCGCCTCGGTGGTAAGTTTGGTCACGTTCTTGACACCCGTTGTGGTGTGATTTGGAAATAAACCGTGTTTCCTGCATTGTAATAGGAAAATTTTTCTATTTCTCAATGTTGCTAACTTGTTGTTAATTTTTGCCACTTCCTTCAAATCTCTCATAGTAGTGTATCCAAAATTGTTGCGTATGTCTTGATAAAACCCCATATCTGTCTAAGTTAAAAACCAAATTTCTTTCTTAGACGGGGATGCAGCCAAGGATAAAAAAAGTTACACTCTTTTAAATTTTCAAGATTTCGAAACTATATTTTGTTTCTTCATCAGGAAAAAACTACAATAGGATACAAGTTAAAATTTTCTTATAAAATAGTCAATTAAAAATTACTTACTATGCGAGAATTACATTGAAGTTAGCCAACATAATAGGTACACCTACAGCGGACATAGGTCGTCAATACAATTAATTAAAAACATCACAGGTTTAAAAACGGAAAATTGTACAAATATCAAAATTTTTAAAATTCATAACTACGGTAGACTAGAGCCGAAATCAAACAAAATGAACAATGTCGCCTGTCTTTTAGGTACGAATATCAGATAAGGAGGAAAAAAGTGAAAAAATATTAAAGTTTTTGTTCCCTTAATACTTATGCGGAGAACGGGGAAACTCTACCAAAAATTTTTAAAC
>NW_019417482.1:0-22685 GCF_000390285.2 Anoplophora glabripennis | reverse complement strand
GAAGGGAAAAAGTATAAAAGTTATAATGGGGTAATCAATAAATTTTATGGTCTTCCTAAAATTCATAAACCTCAATTGAGCTTGAGACCGATTATATCAGGCATCAATAGCCCCAATAGAGGTGTTGCACAATTAGTTACTAATATACTTACCTTGGCTTATGATAGTAATAATTCCTTTTTTGTGAAAGATTCTTTTGATTTTTGTAACTTTATTAATGAATTTCAATTACCCAATGATTATGTGATATTCAGTCTAGATGTCATAGCTCTTTTTAATAATATTACAATAGATTTAGCTAAACAATCAATTAACCAACATTGGGATAACATTAAATTGCATTGCAAAATAACAAAAACTAGATTCTTACAGTTGCTAAATTTCTTGTTTGACTCCACAGTGTTCAGTTATAATAACAATTTTTATAAACAAATTTTGGGGATGCCAATGGGTAGTCCAGTATCACCGATCCTTGCACAGTATGTGATGGATGATCTTGTGAACGAATGTTTGACAAAAATCAATTTTCAAATACCTTTTTTAAAAAAATACGTTGATGACATTGTGGTATGTGCTCCCTCAGATAGGGTAGTACAGTTACTTGAAGTTTTCAATAGCTATAACCCTTTTTTACAATTTACCATCGAACGAGAGGACACCAATAAGAGTGTACCCTTTTTAGACACAAGACTCATTAGGAGAGAGGACAACTCGCTCATAACATCTTGGTATAGGAAACCTGGATCATCAGGCAGATTTTTACATTATGAGTCTTTCCACACACAACAACAGAAAATCAATTTGATTTTGGGTATGAAAACTAGAGTAATAGCTACAAGTCATCATTCACTTAAAAACATTAATTTACAACAATTGTACAATTTATTTATTAAATGTGGTTATCCACCGCCTCTTCTTAAAAGTCTATTGTTCTCGAGATCACAGTTACAGGGTGTTCAAGACTTTCGGAATAATAATTCAGTAATACAAAATGTTCATTATTTTTCAGTACCAAATTTAGGTGCTGTTTCTTCCAAATTAAAAAAATGTTTGTCTGGACAAGGTGCTGTCAAGTTGGCTTTTAAAAATCATTTAACGGTAAATAATCTTTTCACTAAATTGAAGGATAAAGATCTTCTATTGCAGCGGTCCAGTGTAGTTTATTGCATCCCATGTATGGATTGTGATTTGAAATATATAGGCAAACAAAACAAAAACTAAAAGATAGAGTTACAGCACATAAAAGTAACATACGACTGAATAAACACATTTGCATGTTGGCAAATCATTGTTTATCCTCTGGACATAGTATGAATTATGAAGAAATTTTAGTATTAGATTCGGAAACCAACCATAAAAAAAGAAATTTTTAGAGAAGTGTATATTGCAAGGGAAAGTAATCCAATGAATGCAATGACTGATATCGATGGTCTCAGCGTAATTTATAATTTTTTATTAAATCAATATTTTAATAACAGGGACAGCCTTTCAGGCGACACCCTGTATAGTGGTATGTGACCTTTGTTGTTATTTTTGTTTAATAATAATACTAATTAACAGTTTAAAAATTTTTGGTAGAGTTTCCCCGTTCTCCGTATAAGTATTAAGGGAACAAAAACTTTAATATTTTTTCAATTTTTCCTCCTTATCTGATATTCGTACCTAAAAGACAGGCGACATTGTTCATTTTGTTTGATTTCGGCTCTAGTCTACCGTAGTTATGAATTTTAAAAATTTTGATATTTGTACAATTTTCCGTTTTTAAACCTGTGATGTTTTTAATTAATTGTATTGACGACCTATGTCCGCTGTAGGTGTACCTATTATGTTGGCTAACTTCAATGTAATTCTCGCATAGTAAGTAATTTTTAATTGACTATTTTATAAGCAAATTTTAACTTGTATCCTATTGTAGTTTTTTCCTGATGAAGAAACAAAATATAGTTTCGAAAGCTTGAAAATTTGTCTCGTGTCTCGTAAGCACATGATCAAAAAGGTTCTGCGACATTATTTGGCTCAAAAGAAGAAGATTTGACCTAACTTCCATTAAGAAAAAATGTCTGGCTCCTCTGCTATTGACTGTCAAAGTTCTGGAAAAAAAATATGTTTTTTGTAATGTCTGGAGAATGTTAAGATGGATTTTAATGAAACTTGCTGTGGACTTGTTCCTAAGTAACCATCAATTCTTTTTCGAGATTTTCGTGCTCTTGGTAAAATCTTGTAGCATTCGTAGTTTTTACGTAAAAAAATTTTTTCTGTTTCGTTGCGACTTAACAGTTTTAGATGTATCGCAGTAAATTTGTCCTTTTAGTCCAATTAACTAAGCCTTTAAATCGAAATTTTGTCAACTTGGCTGAATTTTTTGTATGAGTTAGTTTAAGGTATATTATAACAATAAGTGAGAGTAATTTTTTGTTCAACCCCCGGCCAAGGGTGGAAAAAGATAAAACAAAGGGGTTTTTAAAGATAACAAAAAGGGTAAGAGCTAGAAAAAAAAGTTTTTCTTGAAAGTTGTAAAGCAGATAATTCTACATAAAAATAGTCTCTTAGCTTTTTCTTGTACTATTAAAATTAACAGAGTTAGGGAGGCTAGAAGTTAAGGGAAGATTTCAGAAATTTGATTTTGTTAAATCATTAAAATTAACGATTAAAAATTTGATTTTTTGTTATAACTTTCTTATTAAAAATTAAAAAATATATCTATTTCTCTGAAAAGAAAAGTTACATATTTTAGAGCAGATTGAAAAAAAAAATTACAAAATTCAATCATTTTTCTGTTTGTTATGATTTTTTTTAAATTTCTGAAATCTTCCCTTAACTTCTAGCCTCCCTAACTCTGTTAATTGTAATAGTACAAGAAAAAGTTAAGAGGCCATTTTTATGTAGAATTGTCTGCTTTACAACTTTCATTTTCTAGCTCTTACCCTTTTTGAGTTATCTTGAAAAAGCCCTTTGTTTTATCTTTTTCCACCCTTGGCCGGGGGTTGAACAAAAAATTACTCTCACTTATTGTTATAATATACCTTAAACTAACTCATATCAAAAATTCAGCCAAGTTGGCAAAATTTCGATATAAAGGCTTAGTTAATTGGACTATTTTACAAGAAGTAGCTTTCTCTAATAGTAATTGCCTATTCTTTTACCTATCATATCAATATTGAAAGTAAAATGGTTGCAATTTTGAATTGAATATCAACTGGATGATAGTTACATGGATACGATAGAAGATGATGAATTGAGCCCTCCTCAACATTTTTTGGATCATTCCGTATTACGTCCGCCTCGTTTTGAATCCTACGCAATTCTTTCTGGGATTCCACAGGAGTAGCGTAAACTTTATTCTTCAAGGCTCCCCATAGAAAAATATCCAACGGCGTTAAGTTGTGGGGCCTGGGGGGCCATTCGACAGGAACATCTCTCCCTCTTCTTCCGATCCACTTGTGTGGAAAAGTATTATTTAAATGTGCAGTTACATTTGCACTAAACTGCGCAAGGGCACCATCGTGCATAAACTACATCTGAGCACGAAGATCGAGAGGGACATCTTCCATTAGAACCGGAAAGTTATTCGTCAGAAAATTGAAATAATTTTCGCTATTCAAGCGGCGCGGCATAACATAAGGACCCAGAAGGATGTCACCGATGATCCCGACCCAAACATTTATTGGAAATTCCACCTGAAAGTGGTTAATAAGTCTCGCATGAGGGATTTCTTCTGCGTAATGGTGGAAATTACGCGAATTAAAGATACCACTTCTGGTAAAACCAGCGACCCTATTTAAAACGTCTCCCGCAACGGCTGCATTTCGTATTTGAGGACAACCCACACGGTCAACCGCTCGAACAACAAATTGCCCAGTCTCCCGCAAACTCTTTTCAATCCATGTAAATCGGTAATCTGGAACCCATCGATTCGGGTGCCGCGCCGCGTAGACTGTACACTCCCACCCAAGTTGTCTTCGCAAAACCTTAAAGACTTTGATCAGTCGGTCATCTCTTCATTAGAAAACGCCATTCGAAACGAATATATCGGACTGTCCGACTAATGTGAAAAGAAAGAGTAGTTGTACTTGAGTAGTAGTGATAATTGTCTAAAATTGAAATAATTTTTTTGCGTAAAATCTATGAATGCTTCAAGATTTTACCAAGAGCACGAAAATCTCGAAAACGGACTGGTGCATCAATAAAAATAAAATGAATTAATTCCAGCGACCAAATAAAAAGTTCTGGTAATTCTTGTACCAAGACACTCAAGAATTTACCACTAGCCCAAGGCAGATGGACGTGGTTGCTTCATCAAAACATGAGTTTTACTTAGAAACAAGTCCACAGCAAGTTTCATTAAAATCCATCGTAACATTCTCCAGATTTTACAAAAAACATATATTTTTTTTAAGAACTTGATAGTCAATAGCAGAGGAGCCATGCATTTTTTCTTAATAGAAGTTAGGTCAAATCGTCTTCTTTTGAGCCAAAGAATGTCGCAGTACCTTTTTGATCATGTGCTTATGGAACACATGTTGCTGACCTCAAAATAGAGCGATTAAGCCAAATATGCCTTATCCGAGTGTTAAAGTTGAGAAAATATTTTCGATTTTTTTAAATATCTTGAGCATCTTTGAACGGATTGTCTTCTAAGTTTGTACACCTATGTTTTCTGAGGTGGTAATTACGGAAATGGTAACTATTTTGCAATCACATCTAGGATGCGCTAGTTGTAGTGTTCCGTCGGAGTAAACATATATCAAACTTTTTTGTCCTTCAAAAATCTGAATTTCCAATAAGAATTTATTAAACTACGTTCAATTCTAAATAAAAAAGATATACCTGTTAAAAATCGATAAACTTAACCGTTTTCGAAATAAGAACGATTTACTATTTCTTTACAAAATTATTTGTTTGAACGTACGCCTTTAAATAAGATGACTTAATGAAGTAGGCCGCTGTCAATGAAATGTTATGCATTAATTATGTCAATTCTAAGCAACTTATAAATACTAGACAGTTTAGTTCTTCTTTGTTTGTGATTTTTTTCATTAAAATGCCGCGTCATAATGCTTATTCGTTTGGTGAAATGAGAAACATGGTATGTGTGTATGCCCAAGAAAATTATTGTGGTCGTCACACACAGCAGCGAGGTACTTGGAGTTATATCCAAATAACAGACAACCTAACCACAAGCTTTTCAAGACGTTGTACGACAGATTAGAAGAAACGGGATCATTTCGCCCTAAACAAAACGTTGGAAAGCCTAAAGTATTAGCGGCGTAGCAAGAAGAGGATGTTTTAGTGCGAATTGCCGAAAACACGCAAACAAGCACACGCCGAATTTCATCAGCTACTGGTGTATAAGTCAGCCTTCCGTCTTCAGAATACTCCACAAAGAAAAAATGTATCCTTACCATTTTCGTCCGGTTCAACAGTTGATGCCACAAGATCCTTCTGGTAGATTTCGGTTCGCACAGTTTCTTCGTCGGCAACAAAATGCTGACCCTACATTTTATAATAAAATATTGTTTACTGACGAAGCTACATTTACCCGGCGCGGTGTATTTAATTGGAGAAATAGCCATTCCTGGGAACTGGAAAAGCCTCACTTGCCAAGAGAACAACATTTTCAGCATGAATTCTCAATAAATATTTGGTGGGGAATACTTTCCGATAACATTTTGGGACAATTTGTGTTACCCCGTCCACTTAATGGGGAAAATTATTTAAATTTTTTAACAAATGACTTGCCACTCGTTCTTGAAAATATCCCCTTAAATTTACGGCAAACCTTTTGGTTTATGCATGATGGTGCTCCCGTACATTACTCCCAACCAGTAAGAGAATATCTTGAAATAAGTTTTCGAAACCGTTGTATTGGTCGCGGCAGCGAAGTGCTTTGACCTGCGCGTAGCCCTGATTTAAATCCCCAAGATTTTTATTTCTGGGGTAACGTTAAATCTTTAGTTTATAAAGATGTTATACATACTCGAGAACAGCTGTGTTAACATCTGTTAACATTATCAGAGACCAACAAAGAAGTCTATTCAGTGTCATACAAAATTTTAACGAGAAAATAAAAAAATGTATTGAATGAATTGAATGTATGTCGCCACTTTGAGAATCTTTTGTAATTAGACTTAAGCATAATAAAATGTTCAGTTGTCACTGTGTTTGTCTTAATTCGTAATTAAGTCATCTTATTTCAAGGCGTACTTTCAAACAAATAATTTTGTAAAGAAATAGTAAATCGTTCTTATTTCGAAAACGGTTAAGTTTATCGATTTTTAACAGGTATATCTTTTTTATTTATAATTGAACGTAGTTTAATAATTTCTTATTGGAAATTCAGATTTTTGAAGGACAAAAAAGTTTGACATATGTTTACTCCGACGGAACATTACAACTAGCGCATCCTAGATGTGATTGCAAAATAGTTACCATTTCCGTAATTACCACCTCAGAAAACATAGGTGTACAAACTTAGAAGACAATCCGTTCAAAGATGCTCAAGATATTTAACCCTGTAGATCGAAAAGGAGCAACATTCGGATAAGGCATATTTGGCTTAATCGCTCTATTTTGAGGTCAACAACATGCCCTTAAGCTCTGTCACATTATTAATGAATCACCCTGTATACACTGGGTGTATGACTTCATCAGGGAGTGCAAATTGATTTTTTTCAGAGCAAATTGGAGATGCCGCTGAAGTCGAAAGAAATTTTTCGTTGGCAGGAAGATTTATCCGATACTATGTTCAATTCTAAACAATTTTTGTGAAATGATTATTTTTCAAAAACTTAATATCAGAGATATCGGGGCTCTTCAGTCGGTGAGGACCAAACCCAAACGTATTTTAGAGTTTCGAATTATTACCTTACACAATGGAACAATCATTATCCAAGTCAATTTAACAGTTTTTTTAAAGAATAGTGAAATAAAATATGCAAACTAAAAAACGTTAAACTATAACAAGTTAGACAATAAATCAGCAATTTTTTTCTGATGAACCGATCGAGTTGCGGTTTTCGACATTGTCTTCGGAAAAATATCAGGAAAAAAGTCTATATATTACACTTTGGGGCTGGATCGAAACTGCATTGCGGGTGCATAAAGTGCATCTTGGAGTGCATAAATTTTTCCGAATTTTCTAAAAATGGTAAAAATTGACTAAAAGTTGTAGAAATTAGGTTTTCTGGGTCGGAGATTCCGAATCTGACCCTGAAAAATATGCCCGAAGGCCCTGGGGCTCTCCAGTGGGGCAAGGGGGAGCCTTCTGTAAAACATCGAATAGCTGAGTAATTGCCTTCTAAATCCCTACTTGGGGGTTTTTAGGGTCAGGGATTTCGATTCTGACAGTGAAACGTATGTCCAACGCCCCTGGGGCCCCCCAGGGGGCAAGGGGGGCCTTCTGTAAAACATCGAATAGCTGAGTAATTGCCTTCTAAATTTCCACTCGGGGTTTTTGGGGTCGGGAATTCCGATTCTGACACTAAAAAAAAGTATGCACGACGCCCGTGGGGTGGGCTTTCTGGAAAACATCGAAAGGCAGATTTTTGCAATAAAACTGCTCCATCCGCTTACCAACCATGATCTTGTAGGCTTATCTTTACATTGTAACACACGCAAATTTATAGAGATTAGACAAGAAGGATAAGAAAAACTAACAGGAAATTAATGAGTCGAAAAGAATCCACTTTATTCTGAGAACCAATTTTCTTTTTATTTGCAAGGCAATTAGTGAGACAACTACTATCATATGTTTATCTAACACTTTCACTATCAATCACAATTTTCATCATCACTGTCTCCATCACTATCATCTATATTACATTTTCGACTATTTCAGGATTGGAACAGTTGTGCATGTAATTCCATGCTTTCTGCACCCACAAGATCTGCATTGTCGATAATCGGATTTTGTCGGGAATTGTTATGCATTATCCGCAGTCGCACGGGCCCAAGAGATTCTTTTGAAAATCCATGATCCATGAAATATTCTTCGGTTTCTTTGATTTAACGAAATGTGTCTCTTGGGAACGGATTGTCCAGGATTTCTCCAATTTTACGACAATTTTTCTCAGTGTTAGACAAGCTAATATTAATGAATATTTTCCAGTGTTAGATTCGGAATCCCCGACCCCGAAAACCCCCGAGTAGAAATTTAGAAGGCAATTACTCAGCTATTCGGTGTTTTACAGAAGGCCCCCCTTGCCCCCTCAGGGGGCCCTGGAGCGTCGGACATATGTTTCAGTGTCAGAATCGAAATCCCCGACCCCAAAAACCCCCGGGTGGGGATTTAGAAGGCAGTTACTCAGCTATTCGATGTTTTACAGAAGACCCCCCGCTTGCCCCCCTGGGCGGCCCCAGGGCCGTTGGGTATATTTTTCAGGGTCAAAAAACTCGTGCACACAAATTTCTACAACTTTCAGTCAATTTTTACCATTTTTAGAAAATTTGGAAAAATTGATGCACTCCAAGATGCACTTTATGCACCCACAATACAGTTTCGATCCAGCCCCAAAGTGTAATATATAGACGTTTTTCCTGATATTTTTCCGAAGACAATGCCGAAAACCGCAACTCGATCGGTTCATCAGAAAAAAATTTCCGTATTCTGGGTGATTTTGGTCTAACTTGCCTGGACTAAAGTGTTCAAAAACATTCCCATTTTCGCTAATACATATTTCAAAGCGACGCCGCCGTAGTTCCTGATCGCAAGAAGAAAGTAAAGAGCGCAAAACTATTTACAATTATTAACGAAATCTACCTACCAATTAGTTGATATTTAATTATTTTTTTTAGAAATAGCATTTTTTAAATTCGGCTCTTCATTCACAGTGGTAACAAAAAAATATGTTGACTTTAAAATAACAAGTCCCTAAATCATAAAAAACCAATCCAATTTGCTAAATTATTTTCCATTACTTCGCACAATGTAGTTAGAGATATAAAGTGGAGAGAATACTCTTACAACCTGCGCGTCCGGCTAACAACAATGGTCGCCATTTTGAACATAATGGTTGCCAACACAGATAAATTTTAGGGAAATTTAAATAGGAACAAGGAGAGGCAAGTTTAAAATACAATACCAAAAATAAAGATTCAGATTATATGAGCAACATTTTTTATTTTAATACATAGTTTTTTTTTTCAGAAATTGGTAAATATCTAAAAAAACTTCTATTCTGAAATATAAAGATAAACTAGTACAAACAAATAATAATGATTTTACATATTTTATTCATTGATGATTAAATAATATTAACTTAGTTGTTTCCGTATTAGATGTCCCTGAATTTTTTCATTATATTTCTTGCCTAAATTAAAAAATCTTATACGCGTATACGAGTATTATATGCAGAAACACTTTTCGTTAGAATTAATAAATGACTTTCATGTGAGTTATATATATTGAGAAGAATCAATAATTCAAAGGTTTAAATGGCAGTATTGGGATAAAAAGATATTAATGTCAAGGAATGACAGTGGAAGTTAATTTGATGACAATTTATAAGTAGATTATGAATTTTAGTGGAATATTAGTCTAAATCTATGGGTATAAAATAAGGGCATTAGATAGTGAATTGGGAATTAAATAATATTAGAAAAGTTAAATTAAAAATGTAAAATTTAAAGTGATCTGATTGGTTCATTAAAAAAAAGGAGATTTTGTATTTTAAATTAAGTGTGTAGTGCGACGGTAATCAAGGAGACGAAAAAAAAATAATAAAAAATAATAAGAAAATAAGACAGGAGAGTATAGAGGAGGAATTGTCAAAAAGAATATAAGAAGATTAAATTATTACCAGCTAATTAAAGTATCAAAGACGAGAGGAGAGGTTATTGAGAACCTGAATGAAAAGTTTCTGGAGATAAGAATTTGTATTGGAAGAAAGTAACAGGAGATACGGATAACGAAAAACGTAAATATTAAAAAGGTTAGATTATTAAAATTGTATGAATTATCCTAGCCAACAATAAAAGATTCGAGGGGTACGAGAGACCAGGGGAGAGCTAGAAGTCCCATCTAGCATATATCGACAATCACCAGGAGAGAGTACGTAGACGCCTAGAAGGGAGAGGATATAAGCAACGCTACAGAGAGAAGGTACCGACGTAAGAAATCAAGGACAGTGAAAAAAAAAAGGATTGTTGATCGGTCTGAAGTGAGTGACAATAATAATTATAAGAATAGAATAAGTACATGTTTGTAGCATAGAATTAAGATAGAGCAGGTTAAATTAGGGAATAGAAAAATTTAATAATTTATTTGTCATCATAAATATCAATAGAAAGTTTGAACCCAGATCACACTATATTATTTAATTTTATTCAGTTTAATCTATGAACCGACTTCTGAGATGGGAACTCATGTTCTAATAAAATTCATAGAAATTATTTGTGCAAAATTAACAGAATAAATTTAGTTGTCAATCAAATCATAAAAAAAAAGAAAACACTAATAAAATTATAAGTTAATTTTAAATCCCGAATACTAAAACCATTTTTTATCTTTGAATTACCATTTAAATTACATTGAGTGATATCCTGTGAGAAAAGCTAGCCTGGTAAGTGATCAATTATATTTCATGAATTAATAGAAAAAGTTACAACATTTTACTGGCGCTCTATATAATAAAACACACCACAAACCAGAACAAAGATATTTGTCACAATTGAAGCATCACAATATACATTGTGCTCTATTAAACTAGGGAATAGTTCTTCTGCACAATTATAAAATTGTTGTACCACAAAAGTAACAAATACAACCATAAAATCCTATTCATGTGGCAATTTATTTTCAGTGAATACTAAGTCGTCTTATTACTGTAATTCTGAATATTTTTTCTTGATTTTATCAGGTGATATACTGAAATAATGGAATAAACTAAGCAATATATTCATTGGTTGGGGTTGGAGACAAAATACATATATCATGTATAACTTGCATAATCTAATTACTGTTTTTTTCTAAGATAAACTTTATACGTTTTCTCCTTGTGCTGCTAACACAGTACTTGCAGAAGTATCTTGTCTAGATGACAATTCACTAAAATAATAATATACACTGTCAGGGAAAATAATTATAGTCCAGTATATGCGTAATGTGAGAAGGGTTCACCTTGCAAAAAATAGGGTAAAAGGTTTTTTTTTATCTTGTTCGGTAAGCTGTGGGTAGTGTAAAACCAAGTTTGCGACCTCGTACGACCTGGGGAAAACTTTTTGTGGGCAAGTCTTACCCTCAGCACAGACATTTTTTCCACTTATTCGGAAAATGTATCTTCTAAGTGACAAGCTGCGCATTATACGTTTTAAACAACGTATTTATAAACATTTGACATACTTTTAGAAATAAATAGGAAGTGTCATAGATTCGTAAGGGGGGAAAGGGGGTAGAAAGGCAGGTGTTACCTTGTTTTTCGTAAGACGGTAAGGGGGAGAGAAAGGGAGATCGAGTGAAGGAGTGAGATAGAGAATGGCAGGTGTTTGGGGAACCCATCCTTGCTCGACGAGGCTTTGTTACATTGTTTCCCCTCCCTCACTTCATTCTTATCCCTTGAGGCGACTCGTCGACTCCGATCACATACGGCTGGTAGTCTGAGGGCCAATCAGAATCGGTCTAGGTACTACCAATATGGTATATTTAATACTAAATCTGGTATTTTGAACGTCCCATTTAGTATTGAAAATTTGAATTTAGTATATGGTATATTATTTAGTATTTTTAATTTTAAATTAGTATACCTGCTTTCACGGGAAAACACTACATAGGAGGTGCGTCGGTCAAACTCGTGCGGCTTCAGCGGTGGGGATGTCGATCTCTGTGTGCGCGGCCGTGCGGCGCTGTGGCGTACGGAATCACATCTCACATCAGTCAGGTTGCAGGACCCAGCGCTCCCCACCCTTCCGAATTTATGAATTCGAACGAAGCTAATTCCCTATGTAGCATTGTACGGTGAAATCACGGTATGTTCTAGTATTTTCTTGTTATCTTATTATGTAAAATCATAAAAATTCTGCCGGACAGATCTCCCTGGATCAGATCCTGATCATGAATAATCATCAAAACAAAAGTAACTTAGCACTTGTAATTTTGATCCCATTTTAAAGTTCTTGGGCGCTCCATTGTTCCATCTATTGTTGTTCCGTGTTCCGTATCTTTTCGTTGTTGTTGCGTCATCCGCATCATTATTCCATGGCTAGAAATTGGCCTCAATGATTTGGGATCGAGGGGGATTATCCCTCTTTATCCTGCCTCATCTCGTGTAGGCCTGGACAGCCTTCGTAGGTGGGCCCCATCCGTCATCTACCCCGACCGCAAATGCGGCCGGTGTAGGCGCTTTGTGGGACCTCCTTTTGTCCTGGCTGGGCCTCGCCGGCTAGGGCCCTTTCTTCTGGCGCTCTTCTTGCTTCGCCGGCTCGTCTGTGTAAACCCCGGGGGTGGTGTCATGTTTATGGTTGGGTAGGGTAGTGCGGCTATGCAGCCTGGAATGCGCTTTGCTAAGGTGGCCCTTAGGCTAGCGCGGGAGGGGAGGGGTAAGGAGGGTATGGGGAGCGTGTATGTGTGTGTGTGTGTGTGTGTGTGTCGTTGTCTTCGTTTCTTGATCCTGGCGGTCTCTGAAACAGAAAAGGTTAGCGGGCAGGGGGGGGGGATGTCGTTGAGGTGGTCACCCAGGGTAATTGCGTCATCATTTCCTAATTCCTTACATCTATCATCATATCAGTGGAATAAAATACATCTGTTAACGTGGACAAATATAAAAAACACAAAAACTTTTGGTGTGAAGTTAAAAAATACAGAGACGCTGAAAATAGTGCTTTATTTGAACAATTAGCTAATTTTGCTATTTCATTGCTAGTAATTCCACATTCAAATGCAGAAGTGGAGAGATTATTTAGGATGATGAATGTGGTAAAGACTAAAATACGGAATCGCATGTCACTTGAAATGCTATCGTCAATTTTAACAATAAGATCAGAAAAAACAGAATATGTGTTGTACAACTTACAAATTGCCTGATAGTTTAATGGACAAAGTTAAAACGTTGGAAGCGTATAAGTCTGATGTGGAAGATTTGGATTTTAATATTTATGTTTAATTTTTGTTGGCAACACTGCCCCCTTCAGTTCATCAGTGCTCGTCTGCTCGCAAAGCATTCCGGTTCGGTATATTTTGCTTTTGGTTGTACTTACGTTGTTCATAGTTACTGACATAGTTGTACATAGTTTTAGTCAGGTACATAGTTTTGTTACTTGAATAGTTTTAAAATGAGCCAAAAGGTTTGTTTCATTTGTGAACGCGTTGTAAGTGAACGTTATGTGCCAGTTAAAGAAAAAGGTGTAAAAACATTGTTGGAATGTAGCAAAAAAACGGAAAGAACTGGACCACCAGCGATTGTTGAAGAATGTACATGAAGTGACCGTTCATGATGCTTGCGGGAAAAAGTACACCAACGAAAAATTAATAGCAGCTTATGTTCTCCGGGGATATAAAGATGCTCCACAACCAACGGTGTCAGTGTCAGCAGCTGTTTGTTCTAAAACACAGCCTTTCAATTTCCAAGGACATTGTTTTTTGTGTGGGGAGGGCATCATTTTTAGAACGATAAGAACGGAATCCTGATGATGACCGTTTTAAGACTCATAAAGTAATGAAATTTTCGGTCAAACATACCATGGAAGAAGCAGCAGCCGCTCGTGGAGATGAATGGGCCCAAAAAATTGTGGAGCGTCTGAGTAATGAGCACTTGGATTTGGTCGCTGCAGATGCATGGTACTGCAACTCATGTAACAAAAAACTGTACAAAAAGAGTAGTGGAGAGAACAAAGGGCGCAAACCTGCCACTTATGTAGATAGGGCAATGGAAAACATCTGCGCATACTTAGAAGAACACTCAGACGAATGCCAATTTTCAGTGGATGAGTTATTAAATTTAGTTGATGATGAATGTCGTCCAGATGTAAGAAGAATAAAATCTCGTCTGTTCAAGAAATACGGGAGTGAAGTGCTGTATGTTGAGCGTGGGAATCGATCCCCAGTGATTTGTTTTCTAAATGTTGGTCATAAAATTCTCGCTGACTCCTTCTACGAAAACAAGAAAAAAAAACGAAGCAGAAGAACGCATCAGAGTTGTAACAGCTGCAACAGAAATCGTTCTACAAAATATCCGCTCAATTGTGCATGATATGCAACATTATCCGCCAGTCGATGACAATTTCATCTCTAGAAGTGATTCCGTAATTCCTGCCACTTTGCTAGCCTTTCTTCAAACTGTGGTCATGAAACATGAAGAGAGGTGACCTGGAAAAGTGGAGGAAGAAAGTAGTGGCGTTGTCACATGCAATCATTTCAGCAGCAAGGCCCTCTTCTTTTCTTTCCCCGATCTTGATTGGAATAAGTATTTATCTGTACAAGAAATTTGGATCGAGACTCTTGATTGATTTGCTATTGTCCTTGGGATTCTCTACGTCATATTGGGAAGCAATCCGTTTCGAAACATCATGTGTACTAAGGTCAAAGAAACCAGAAGTGTTAGGTACAGCGTTCTGCGAATTCGTTTTTGATAACGCTGATTCAAATATCAACACTCTTGATGGATTGAATACATTTCATTCAATGGGAGGGATAATGTGTGTCACTCCACACTCTGCAATGCTTCCTGAAGAATGTGTACAAAGAAAACCCCTTTCTTCATCAGCAGAGGTTGTTCGAAGATGTGGAATTGTATAGCTACAAACGTGTACAATGAAGGAAGGTTTGAAAAATATAACTGTACATGACATGGATAATGCTAGCAACATACTACCTTCTGTTACTGATATTGTGTGGCTGTATGGGAAGTGGGTGGATTTTCCTGGAAATCCTGGTTGGAATGGTTTTATGGAAAAGGCCCCAAACAAAAGGAGTACGCCCGTTCTAAAATTTTGTATCTCCCATTCATCAACGCTCCACCTTCACACAGTGACACAGTTTATACTTCTCTTCAGGTCGCAGTACAAAAATGTAAAGAACTTGGACAGGAAAGTTGCATAGTGACCTTTGATCAGCCGTTATATATTAAGGCAGTGGATATTGTTCATAGTGGAGATCCTTCTGTACGAAACGTGATTATGAGACTCGGAGGGTTTCATCTCCTTATGTCCTTTATGGGATGCATAGGAAGTATTATGGCAGTAAGTGGATTAAGAGATGCAGTGTCTGTTATATATGCACCAAACAGTGTAGACAAAATCATGTCTGGTCATGCTTATGGGCGTGCTGTCAGAGCACATATACTCACTCATTCTGTTCTGGCTTCCCTGGCTTGGGACACTGTGACCCTGACTGATAAAGACAGGAGTTTAATTGAAAGTATGCTTTGAGATTGTATGCAAATTTAGCAACAGCTTGGAAACCCTTGAAAAAAGAGGACCAACCTCTACACTGTGGGTCCAGTACTTCAAAATGGTGACCCTTGTGAAGCAGTTCATTGAAGCTGAGAGGATGGCTGACTGGAACCTTCACTTGGTCACTATTCAAAAAATGTTACCATTCTTCCATGCAGCTGGGCATGTTTTGTATGCAAAAACTGCTCACCTTTATGTCCAAGAAATGGTAACACTGGAAGAGAAGATGAATCCTGCTGAATTTGACCGGTTTACCAGAGAAGGTTATTTTACGATAAGACGAAGTGATAAGTTCTGGAGCGGTATTTGGTCCGACATGGCCATAGAACAGACAATGATGAGGTTTATGAAAACCAGTGGAGGCCTAACTCGTGGAAGAGGCTTCACTGACAGTGCTCTTGCAAAGTGGACACAAGGAAAGGTCCATCTGCAATACGTTTGTGACGCGATGGAAACTTACTGTCAAGTGATTGCAGTTTCATCTGAGCAGCACATAGACGCAAGGCCCTCCCGAGTGAATCGAGATATGGATGATTCACTTAAACTAAAGCAGTGGTTTGTTCAGCACCCTCCATTTCCAAAAAGTGACACTATAATGTCAATAAGCAGTGGAGTAACAGGTGGAGAACAGGTTAATTGTCAATCCTCTCAAGATATAGGCAAGGCTTGTATGGAAAAAATTATTAGTCAAAACTTCAAAAACCTACATTTGAAACGAAAGGATAAGGTGATCACTCTTGCAGATGTCACAAGCACCATAAAAGTTAGCTTCGTGCAGGTGACTGCTGTTGACCCAATGACACTGTTCCAGCGAATCTCTATAGCCAAACGGTCCGACGAAGATTTTAAGGAGTACTTCACATACGAGCTTGCTCCCTACCCCTTATCTATGTTCAGTGAAGAGGGGTTGCGAAAAGGTACCAAATCATTATTCTACAGAGCTTTCAAGCCTGAGGATATCCAGTTATCGCACCTGAAAAATAAGTTGGTAGTCGTGGATGGGGGGTTACTCCTTCATAAAGTAGTATGGCAAAACAACGAATCCTTTGGTTCTATTTGCAAAAAGTATGTCACCTATGTCAAGAGGCATTATGGGTCAGAAGTAATAATTGTGTTTGATGGATACCCAAGTGATGTGTTTCATCGAGGTACTAAAAGCTCAGAAAGGGTTAGCCGTTTCCAGGTGAACATTTCAGCTGATATAATTTTTGACGAGGCAACACTCTCTGTCGTTTCCCAAGAGAAGTTCTTGGGAAACGAAAGAAATAAAAGCCATCTAATTCATATATATGAAAAAAAATTTGGAAGAACACTCAATCAAAGTGTTGCAAGCAATAGAAGATGCTGACGTTCTTATCGTCAATACAGCTTTGTCAAAAGTTGCCTTATTCGATAATGTGGTTGTAGTAAGTGAGGATGTTGATGTACTTGTTGTGCTGACAGGGCTATCCAATTCATGCAAAAATATATACTTCCTCAAGCCAGGGAAGAGTGGCAAAGGTGACTCCTATTTCTCAATGTAATCATATCAGTATGACCCTCACTACATTCTGTTTGCACATGCATTCAGTGGTTGTGATACAACCTCATCCCCATTCGGCCATGGAAAGACCAAACTGTGTACCCTTATTGAGAAGAACCTTGAGCTCAAGAAACTTGCTTCAGTATTCTACAAGTCTGAAGCAGCCAAAGACGAAATCGACCGTGCAGGAGAGAAACTTTTTATGGCACTGTACAATCCTGGTGTAAGCACTAGTCAGGGAATCAACGATATTAGATACCAGATGTTTGTCAAGATGAGTACAAAAACAAAGATCAGCCTACTCAGATTGCCACCTACAAAAGATGCAGCTAAAAACCATGCGTTCCGCACATTCCACCAAGTGCAATGCTGGCTGGGTAACAATCTAGATCCAGTAGAATGGGGATGGAAACGTGACAGTACTGGCCTCATTCCGAACAAAATGAAAAACGATCCATCACCAAAGACTTTGCTGCAACTAATATACTGCAGCTGTAAGAAAGGATGCAATAGTGCATGCACCTGCAGAAAATCTGGTTTGATTTGCATTACAGTTTGCAAAAACTGTTCAGGAATTTCGTGCACTAACACTCCGCCAATTGAGATTGATGAGGGAGACAGTGCTGAGGATTGTGTTGAAGCAGATGAGGAACTTGATGTTGAAGCTTGTGAACAAGATTACGTTGAATCAGTTTGTCTGGTACCGGAAACTTACGATCAACCTGGGCCTTCTAAACGTCAAAGACTTATGTAATTCCCCCATCATTTACCATGTTTTATATATCCATCGTAATGTTTACCCCTTTCGAATAATAAACATTTTAATTCAAGCTTTTATTATGTAATTTCCTGTTATACCTAGATGTACCTACATAGAAGGTACATAATGTATATAAATTATATACAAATATAATTTTATACTCTGAAATTTTGTAATAGAGAGGTTTTCGCTAGAAACCATAGTTTGAAAGTTATAAGCAAAAAACTGAAAAAAGTCCGGAAATTTCCTGGTTTTTTGCTCACTAAAAATTCTCACCAGGTCGTACGAGGTCGCAAACTTGATTTTACATTACCCACAGCATACCGAACAATATAAAAAAATATATAAAACCTTTTACCCTATTTTTTGCAAGGTGAGATGTACCTATATACTGGACTATTAATATTTATTTAAACAAATTATTATCAACAAAAAAATAAAATTACCGAAGGTTCCGGTTAAGCTTAGAACGCTCTGTCGTATCATCTGATGATGACATCAATGAAGTAAATGGAGCGTTTTTTTGTATGGTATGTAATGTTTCAACTGAACTTGTGGATGGAGCGTCAGCTTTATTAGTTAAATGGGCTTCTAAATTTGGAACTGCATCGGGCTTTAGGAGAATTTGACTCCCAGCTTTCACGAAATCTGTTGCTTTACATGGACAAACAAATTTATTCTCTGACCATTTAAATTCGTGATCAAGTCTCAAACTTTCTACCCATTTTATAAACATATCACCCCTTGGAAAGCTACAAGATAATTTAAACAGTTGTTGCATTAATACATTCATAAAACCACTCTTATCGATGAAATGTAATTCCTTTTTATTTAAAACGTCTTATGTTAAAAAGCACCTCCTCACAGCACACGACATAGCAAAAACAATAAACGATAAATGGTTTCTTTAGTGTAGAAACGATGTATTGAATATTAAAAACTCCCACAGCGCAAATTTGCCGCTCCAGGCGTAAATTATACGTTTATAAACAAAGAGTAACTAATAAATAATTTACGAAACATAACCTTTCTCACTCAACAAAAATCAAAACAAAACAAAAATCATGTTCAAAATCGCGGCACTAGTAGTGTCCCTCGAAAATAGAATGCGCAGAAGTCAATGAGCCTTCGCCCTACTCTGTATCTCTGAATGTAGTTGATAGAAAATATAACTAATAGTGAGGAATACAACTTTATACTTAAATTTCGAGTGAGCAGGTTTACGCCGTTCAGTGGCGGCGTACACAAGAATGAAAGCGCAGTTTGAAAAGTTTTTATTTCATTAAAAAAAAAAGAATTTCAGAATCGTATTCAAGGGAACAGGTAAAAAACTGACCTCGACATAAAGTTATACATACCCTCGGTGAACCCGCTATCTTAGCAATATGATATGTTAATCTGTTTTTTAATTTTTTGTAATCGTTCTAAAAAAATTTGAAGTTATTAAGATTTTTTAAATAAGGTACCTGTTACTGCAAAACGCTTAACTTGTATAGTTAAAGGTAAAATATCGAATTCTTATAAAAATAATATTTTAATTTAACAGATAAAACAAATTTCTAATCGCAGTATAATATTTTTTTTAATTTTTTAAATTCATATTCATTTTCTGAATATACCCATCGCAGTTAGTTGATGTAGAAAAAAATCTGAATAGGTATGTTAATTTAATGCAAAATTTTTGTAGAAGATATTTCCTCATTCTAGAAGTAAGAAGTATATAGAAGATTGTTTCTACTGACAAGCAATACAATTGAAAACCCAGTAATTCGACGCCACTGAATATTTTGGAAATAACAATGTTACCTGTTGATGCAGAATGTTGATTTTTGCAATGTCTATTTCATTATTTATTTATTTAAAAAAATGATGTTTTGATAATCATAAAATTTAACTTATCTAGTCTTATCTGTGAATGTTCCTAGAAAACTAAAAACATATTTCAAGTGCGTTTATAGCACATTTTTTTTTGCATTTAGCTAACCATTTTCCATTGTTCTTGGCGGGCATCATTAAGTTAATCAGTCTACCGAGTGTTTCAGAGTTAAAGTGACAAAAGTCTAGGGGAAATTCAGCTAGCAAAATATGCAAAAAAGTTTAGCTTTTTTTTAAACTCAATTAAAAAAAAATAACATGGTATCTCGGAAGCCAAGCACTTCTGGATTCATATTTTTTTGCTGAACGGAATATCCCCTAGACCTATGTCACTTCAACTCTGAAACACCCGGTATATATAAATAACAATCTTATTAAAGTTATTTTCATTTGTTCAATGTAATAAAACACTTTTCTCCATTTTGATCTCAAGATTCTGTAGCAGCGTTAAGTAGATATACCTATGGTATATTATAAATAATACTATAGGAGACAGTTGTGTATAACAGTTCTGTATCTACGCCACTGAAGGACAGATTACAAACCTCATAAAGATTAGATATCAAATATATTAATAGAGTTGAATTTGTATCAATTACCTACGTGTAATCACATTATTATAAATATATTTCTATGTAATCTAATAGTTACCTAAAATAGTAGGTACCTACTAAAGTGAGTAAGAATGTTTTAAGTTAGTTAAGTGATCATGAATGTTTTAAGTTATTTAAGTTATTATTAGGTGATTAACCTGTGTTTTACTAGTTATAATACTCACACAATTCGAAGAAATAGACGTTAAATCAATGTAAGTTTATTTATAAAGATTTTAGGAACATGTAGGACATTTTTAACAAAATATAATATTTGCAATCAGGAAATGGAAGAAATATTATAAATTTCTACAAAATCTGTAAAATATTATAAAACAGCGAGAAATTCAAATTTATGTTTTGCCAGCTAAAAACAGAAAAAATATTCGCATTTTATATCTTTTCTTAACCTCCTTAGCGTTAGCTAATAGAAAACCCTGCAGTACTACTTTATACTGATACTGGTTAAAAATATTTTAATTATGTTTATTTTTTTAGCTCGAATTAAAAGAAAATACGTGACTTCACTGCTTTATACTAATGGGTAGGCAACACTAAAGATTTCCCAAACTTAGAAATATAATTTTAGTTTTAGTATTATACAGTATGCTCCTTAATTAGACTACCAAACTTCTACAGTGTGTTCCTTGGCTAAAATTTACACAAAAAGTTCAAGCGAACCGGGGGTCTTCTTCTTCTTCTCCTCCTCCTGGTTGGTCCTAATAAGTCCCATAGCAATGCTGCCTAATTAGGCCTATTGTGCGTCCCACTATTCAGCAGTAGATTTGTCCTTTTTACAAAGTCCAAAAGCTTCCTTGGTGACACTTCTCTCAATTCCTTGGGTTCCAAATAGGGTCTCCCAAGAAGTGCCATTCTACTACGTGCAAATCCCGGGCACTCGCCCAGGATATGCAGAGAAGTTTCATCCGCCGATTCACATCCTCGGCAGACCGGACTGTCTACAAGCTTTAGCTCATGTAGATGATGTTTCCTAAAGTGACAGTGTCCCGTTATGAGTTCCTTCTCTTGGTGAAGGTTATTACGACCGTTTTGTCAGGGTTTACTGACAGTGCCTGCCCCTTTCACCAGTCATCTGTCCATTTCAAAGCCTCTTTCATGAGTTCTGAAACGATAATATTATGTTTCCCGACTATAAAAACGACTAATATCTTAATCACTTAGAAGATTTATATGTTACAATTATTATTATTATTATTATCTTAACATATTCTAACCTCTTGAGGTACCAAGATTTTGGCTATTGATGACTCATACAGGGCAGAACGGGATCCACTATTTTATCTTTTATCTTTTGTCCATTGGAAAATATAAGTTGTGTAACTATGTAACGTAAAAGAGTGATGATGATTAAAACAAATATTTTTTATGAAAAATTTGAAGCAAAATTTATATATGTATATTGAGTTACTACACTAAAAATAAAAAGAGAAAAATTGCAAAAAAGGTGCTTATGAATTCATAAAGAGACCGAGCCGACCTTTAATTCATTTTATATTTTGTGTTAATTTTGACTAAAATTTTTATAATGAGTTGATAAATAGAATACCTAGATATTGTTCTCGTAAGACTTATATCGTTAGTTAAATCAAGTTTATACTTATAACCCGACTATACAATAATTGTCTCATTCGATTAAATTTCATTTGCTCATATCACATGTTTAAAAACATTTCCGTGTTCTTTTTTATTTCTTTTTTTTAATTATGAGAAATATTTAGTATGAAAATGGCACAATAAGTACAAGCATCTAATTTACTAATTCCTGTAGATTTTCTATAAATAGTACACATTTAATAACAATGTTTCTTCATTTAACAGAAACAGATTGTGCGAAATGTCTTTTAACAAATAAATCGGTTTTTAATTTCAAGTGGCTGATAAAAATGTTAACAGTCATAAGTATATTCCAAGCATCAAATTTATTTATTTTCACGGTTCCTTTACAAATATCGCTATTGCACACAATAAAACCAGATTGTGTGAAATTTATTTTAAAGATCTATTAGTAATTTACCCTACATATGTAAATAATTCATTAGTATTAGTAACTACCTAGATATTACAATGCTATACCGCGTGTTTCACACAAAATTCCTCAACATGACAACTGAAAGGGATTTTTGAATTCTGTAAAAGCCACTGTATAGATTTATTTTATGACGTCATTAGAGAGTTCAAAAATAATTGTTTCAAAGATAATTGTAGATGGCGCTGGAGTCAAAGGAAATTGTTATGTCAAAAGAAATTTAGAAAAGTTTATTGGCATCCCCATTAAATTTTAAGCAAGATATATTGTACAAAATGATTTTAAATCCTGTTTACTGAAATATGATAATTGAATGCATTTTCTTAATTTAAAAATTATGCCATAATGAAACGCTTAAAATTAGTCATACTTCAACCCGGTTTCTTCTAATCTAGTAACTAAATTGCAGTTTGCAGTTTTATTAATGTAGGTTTCTGTAATCATGCATATGTTAAGTATTAAATTATACCTTACAGTTTACGTTCGATAAAAAACAATTTATTATTA
>NW_019417481.1:74117-92514 GCF_000390285.2 Anoplophora glabripennis | reverse complement strand
TACCCCCTTTAAGAGGCTGTATCTTAACAAGGGATGCTCCAATGAAGTTTCTTTATATGAAAGATCCTATCTTTTTTTCGATAAGGAATCACCCCCTTAAATGTTTTACACTTATTTAGTTACACCCTGTATACCTGGATTGTCTTGACAATTGCTCTTAACTTGCATTCAGATAAAGCCTTGCTTTTTACACATAGCTTTGTATTTATAAATGCATAGGTAATAAAAATATGAAAAATGTTTAAGTTTTTTTTTTGTGAAATACGGTTTTTACAATCGTTACTTTTCAAATAATAACAAGATGCAACAATTTGTAGAAAAACATCATTTATTCATAAAATTTCATTAATAGAGTTAACATAATATCCAAAATATAAATATAATGTATAAGGTTGATATCATTCAACTTTATACCATACACGTGTGCATGGGGAACCGCAGAAACGTGCAAACGTGCACGTGCATCTCATTTGCTCTGCGCTCGTAGCATTGAAATCCAGCAGATCATAAAGTACCGGTAATAAAAGTGTCGCATACCTGCATTTCATTTCCAAAGTCTATACAAGCACGCGGCGACTGTACCTTTAAGAGGCCATTTGTTTTTATTGAGGTGAAGTAAGAAGATATAGAAAATATGGAAAAAAGATAATAAAACATAACATATTTTTAGAAGTGTTATCTAGAAAACTTCAAAATGTTTTAGCAACATTTTATTTTTTAATTTTAAGTATTTTCTATGCCCTCCTGGCATGGATGACCCACCACCACCCGGCTTACGCCGCCGCAAGATATTGTTACGTTGACTATTAATATACAGGTATAGTGTCTTACGGTGACGGCCCATTAGAATTACTTCAGACTACTTCGATTTGAATTTTGAAAATTTGGGATTCCGGGTTTTCGGGCATGCCCTTTCAACTAAAATAATGGCGTCCACGTACCAATTCCGGTTATACCGGAAGTCGCCATCAACTTGCTTATTTTAAATGGAACACCCTATATATTATTGCAATTTTGAATTCTACGTGTTACATTAGGTGCTTTTATTTTCCTAAAATTAATCGTTTTCGAGATATTTATTTTTTTTCAAAAAAATGGAGAAGCAGTGACTAGCTTCAAACCATGTGTATTTTATAATAGTCAAAGTGGCTTAATTGCATACAGGGTGCTAGAAATTTAATGCCGAGTTTAGTTAACTTCAAACCTTCATAAGTCGGTTTCTTTAAATGGAACACCCTATATATTTTTCTATATTCTGACACACAATTTTATTCTCTTTCGAACGGTATCTGGGTTCCCTATACCTATCTCTTCTAGTTTTTAAGTTATCTACTATTTATTGTGAAATCACCTAAAATCATGTAATTTCTTGCCAGAATAGTCTCTTGCAGTGACAGTTTAATTTAGTGATTATATGAAATGGAAAACAATACATATTCAAATGCTGATATTTTAAATTTAATATTCATTCATTCACGGACGTTACAATGAGAGAGCAGAACATGTACAGTTTTTAAAGACACATATCCAAATTTGCCATCAATGAGCAGAAAAAAGTTAAGAAGAATTTTAGCAAATCAACTTGAGTATGGTCGAATTTGTGCAGAAAGAATTTTACCAAAACCAATAACTTCAAATGAAGATAATATAATAAATCTGCTAGCCTATTTTAATGTTCATCCAGAATCCTCAACTCGTGCCGCAGAGATAATTTAGGTATTTCATGAGCGTCCATTCATAGGATGCTAAAAATTAATGATATGCATCCATACAAATTTAAGCTACTTTCTGCTCTTCACTCGGGTGACTCCGTGCACTCGACGCAAGATAAAGGTTTCCAATCTGAATCGTATTTTGTTTGAAGTATGACGGCTTAACCGCTTGTCTATATGGAGTGTTCCCATTCAACTCGTGTGGCAATATTTTACCGTCACATCTGACATTTTACGAGTTTTGTACAAAAATGCTTTCCTTGTAGATTGGCATTTTTAAAATGGGAATAATCGGCAAACTATTATAGCGGACCCCCTATGCATTTTTTATTATCTTGTTTCTATTAAAAGAGTTGTATTTATATTACAATAGAAAAATCGATTCATCCTAGTTAAGGCCTTAAGAGCCTACGTGTGTGTAACAAAATTTACTTAATATTTGCCACAGAATGGGCCTCTGGTGTTTCTGTACGCCATTAATGAACACTGTATTGGTGCCCGCAATGAAATTAGTTGAAGTTTATTTTAAAAGTTGTAAAGCATACAATTCTACATAAAAATGGCCTCTTGACTTTTTCTTGTACTATTAAAATTAATAGAGTTAGGGAGGCTGAAAGTTAAGGGAAGATTTAAAAAATATATAACAAGCAGAAAAATGAATGAATTTTGTAATTTTTTTTCAATCTACTCTAAAAAATGTAACTTTTCTTTTCAGAGAAATAGATATAATTTTTAATTTTTAATAAGAAAGTTATAACAATTTCAAATTTTATTCGTTAATTTTAATGATGTAACAAAACTAAAACAATTTTTTTCTATATTATTCGATTGATTATTTAAAATAATGAAAAGTTGCCTTCGATTTTTTTTTTACGTTTGTTTTTTAGACAGATACAAATTTATTTACCTTTTTATATTTTGAATTTTATTTAGCTCCCACGACACTGCCAGGACAAAGATAAAAAATCACGTTCGCTTTGTCGCACTCATGGGACCGAAGTTGTAGACAACTCGTATGCTTATGACAAAGATAGATTATTTCGTTCGCTATTGTCAATGCGCGTGCGTCAGTAAATGTGTGTTTCTTTAAATTATTGTATCCATTGTTAATCCCAAAAAGGTAAATACATATTAATAAGGACTAATATTTTTTCTTTAAGCCTAAAACGGATTTAAACGGATGCAAATTAACCCTCATGTTCACCCCCAAAAATATTTCCGTGATTATATAATTCATCAGAAATTTAGCCAATAGCAATTACAAATTTTACGTAGTTACTATGTATTGATAAGCGATTATACTCTTGACGACGTGGTATAACCGTTTTGATGTTTCGCCTCCTCCAACAATGTGAACTATGTCATGGTAACGATAGTTTTAACATTTGTCAATAAACGTCAAAAAAAAAAATGGAACGCTTCGGTTCAAGCTCTGAATTATATAATCGTATCGAATACCACTCGAGCAAACGAAAATATTCGATTATACTAACCTCCTCACTCGACGTATATCCTTAAAACACCACTCCAGCTACGCTGTCGTGGTGTTTCGCAGAATACGTCTTTTTGCTCGGAAGTATAATCGAATATTTTCTATGCTCTTGTGATATTATAACTGATAACTCCGGTTCTAATCAATATTTTGGAATGAAACAAAATGGAAATTACTTCTTATAAAAAAAACATTTATGGGCTTATGTAACGCGTCAGTTGAATGAACAGTGTCACGATATTCCACCAAATAGAGATACGCTCTGGGAACGTATACAAAATATTTAGAACGCTATAAACGTGAATTATATACGACGCACAGTGGGAAATATTGGACAAAATTCTCGCCACTCGCCAATTTTCATCGTCTCGTCGTGATTTTTTTTAATAATCTCGTGGTAATCTGAATTTTCATATTCCGGTGTGGTTTTTTCGAAAAACCCCTTTTTGTGAAAAATTGTTGATCGAATCTCTGTACAATAAAGATATTTTTCATTTTTTTTTTATTATTCCTTAATTTAGTGAGTTTAAACTAAGTTAATGTTGGTTTTGAGGTTAGGTTTTTTAGATTCAAATTCATGATTTGGGTATAACATGTTACGTAGGGTTCTATTGAATCTATTTCGTACTTTTGACATGTAATAAACATGTAATAAAACTTTTTTTCTAATGTAAATTTCGTTTAAGGCTTTTAGGTTAGAATTAATAATTTTGAGGTTAGGTTTTTGAAGAAAAAACATCAGATATATCATCAAGGGCCGTAATAATCAATTTTATTAATAGCAGATACTTTTTAAACATTTTTTCTACAACTGAACATCGAGTATTTAAAAAATTTTTCTTCAACATTGAGGTTGGGGCGCTCCCTAAGCATTAAAAAAAAGAGTTTTTCGAAAAACCTCACCGGAATATGAAAATTCAGATTACCACGAGATTATTAAAAAAAAATCACGACGAGACGATGAAAATTGGCTATTGGTGAGAATTTTGTGCAATATTTCCCACTGTGCGACGCCTTGTTACATACTATACTATGCCAAACAGACTACAAGCCGTTATTGATTCGGATAGTGGTTGGACATATTATTAGACTGTTTTGTTTTTTCATTGTTTATAAAATGATGTCAAAATAAGTAAATAAGTTCATAACATTATGGACCCGGAAATGCTTCCTTTCTGATAGATGTAAAATTTAAAAAATCCTGTTCTTCTAAATATTTCGAAAACGATATAAGATATTACACTGAGCTTTGGTGTATAGTACAGTGGCAGTGTATTATCTTAAATCATTTTCGAGATATTTAGAAAAAAACGGATTTTAAATTTCTTTCGACATCTATCTCGAAAGGAAACATTTTCGGACCCATAATGTCATCAACTTATTTACTTATTTTCACTTCCAGAACACGTCCTTAAAATATTTCCCTTTCCTCCCGAAGTGTATAAGTATAAAGTTATAATAAAACTGTAGTTTACAATATTTTTTTTATTTTGTTGCCTTCATGATCTACCTACTTTCTGCAGAATATGACACAAATTCTTATTTCAAAATATTAATTTTCTCAGGGGCAAGAAAAATAATGTGGCAAGACAAAATAATTTGTATCTATGGTAAAAAACTTGTGTATGCTAATTAAGAGCACTTATTATCCGTTTACTGTTTAATAAATCTTTTAGCATACCTTCCACGGTTTGTTGTACAAAATCCTGACACCAAACTCAAGAACTTTTGGAGCTCACAGGCTCGCTTCACGAGATCCCGTCAAGGCTGCCTACCTTCGACGAAGTACCTTACGAGGTAAGTTATAGTGCTTGGAAACCACTACTCGCTTCACGAGACATTCCGCCCGAGGTAGCCCAACCTGAGGCGAAGACCCTGTTCGATAGCCCCCTGCATCGAAACAGCGGTAAACTCCAGGCTCCTTTTGAGACCTGCGATACCGTCCGAGACTGAGCATCTCCGACGAAGACTCTGTTCGATAGCCCCCTGCATCGAAACAGCGATAAAGTCCAGGTTCCTTATGAGACCTGCGTACCGTCCGGGGCTGACCACCTCCGACGAAGACCCTGTCTCCGATTGTGCCGGTTCCATCGAGAGACCCGCACCTCGGAACAGCAGCACTCATAGGCTCCAGCGAGCCCTATCAAACATACTCCTTCGAGTACTGTAAATCCGAGGCAACTTTCCTCGTCAAATCTCTAGGTGGTCACTAGTCGAGGCAAACCTCCTCGTCATACCCCTACGAGACATTATCTTTGCGATTTACGAGTCCAAAGCTATAGTACGCACGTCATTGTGGCGGCGTACTCGAAATTTTAAAGAATTTGTCCTTGCCTCTCAGGGCTCCCTCGAGAGACCCACCTTTCAGTATAATCAGTGTTTCTACCATACTTTCAGAGCAAAAGAGCTTTGCTTGTTATAAATACTTCAGGTCATCTTACACGACAAACTTAATTTTTCACTTTTTAAAAAACTTAAACACATAGTGGTTGGTGTCCAGTGTTGTTAACAAGGATAATCTAGGTGAGAAATTTTACTTTAGTTAACTGTAGGGAATTCCACATTCCAATTAGAGATTTTTTATCAGAATTTAGCAGTGCACGAAATGAAAAGTTCTACAACTGATAGCACTAGTTCTGAGAACGAAATCGGCTCACATGTAAAATTCAAAACGCAAAAACACCAAAAAAGTATAATATTTAAAAAAAATTGGAGGTATTATAATCGAATCAACGGATAAAACTTGCTTTACTTTTATGAATTCCACTAAGATTCGGAATGATATAAACAAAGAGGTAGATGAGGACATACAAAAAGTGATTGCTGATGGTAAAACTGGAAATCTTGCCAATGTTGTTTGGCATAAAATGTGTTATATTGCCTATACGAACAAACAAAATACTGAAAGTTTAAGGAAAAGAGTGGAAAGACCGAAACATCATGTGAATTGTCTAATGACAGAATAGAATAAAAAAATTGGGAAAATAATTTGGTAAACCACAAACGCTTAAATGGAATTGGTACGGATGATTTTTCAGAAAATATGTTCAAGGATATTCAGATCTTTATTATAAAACTATATCAAAAAAAATCCCAATATTACGTCAGTAAACACTTTCAAGAGGTTTGTTAGCATCGTCTTCAACAATTGCAAATCTGCCTCCGACTGAAGATGCTTTGCGATTCCATTGTTTGGGGGCTTATTATCAGTCAATTATTTAGAACTCTGTCCAAAATTGCCTTGTATAGCCGACTGTGGATAGAAAAATTGATAAAGACGGTAATATTAATCCAATTCTAACCACGTTGCCATCTTTTCCTTTACATTTGAACGTTCATCATGTGGATGCAAAAAAGGTAAGATAATAAGTAGCAACCATTTTTCTAGTAATAAAATTTAAATTTTCTTAGATTGTGGAAGCAAGGTTTGCACTTGCAAGAAAAGTAATATGGGTTGTATTTGGTCCTGTAAAATCATGGCTCAAATAACTTGCAAAAATAAATTGATGAAGATCATGGATTTACCCCAGTTCGATGAGAAACGTGACTTGGATGAATAGTGTTTTTTATCTGTTAATCATGTTCCTAATTGTTAATAAAAAGGACTTTTTTATGTATACATTTATATACAGGGTCTCCCGTTCATGTTTCAAAAAAAACTTGTGTGCAAGTGGTGTAACTTTTTTTTTATACGCCCTGTTTTCGAGATACAGTTTGTTGAAGTTGTTACTTTCCAAATGGTTTTCCTTAATTATCTTTAAATAGGCTAAAGATAAAAATGTCAAAATTTGTACACGAGTAAACATCAACTGTGCGTTAAGAATAATGTGCAAACGGTTTTTCTCTGAAGAGCAGTTTCGCCGATACAGGTAATTGAAGGGGTACAATCGAAAAAAAATATGTTAAAAGACAAAATTTATTAAATTTCTAAACGGTTCTGTGAACTGTAAAAGCATACTACAAAAAAAGGTATATTTGTCGAAACTCGGTAGCATGTACCATTTTCGAGAAAAATGAAGTTGCATTTTTTTGCTCACATAAAGCGGCACAAGTACATTAACAAAATATTAAATTGAAAGAGGACTTTACCACTGAATGAGCTGAAGACATTTTGCTACCAACAATATTTGCATTTAAGACTATAATTTTAATTTCTTCACATGAAACAGTTAAAACATTTCATAAACTAAAAAAAATTTATTTTAAGTTTCAGCTTGTTGTAAACTAACATTTAAAAATGTAAATCAAAATAAACAGATTATGGTAATTAATTATCTATCAATTACTAATTTTAGATTTTGTAAACTACTACACTACCATTACAAAAATAAACAATTATTGAATGGACTGAATTGTTGATGGACATGAATGCTTAAAAAAGTGATAAGAACAGAAAAATATTAGGTAACAGACTCGGAGACATAGAAGAAAACAGCTGCACAATTAAATAAATGAGCAAAACCCGAAATACTACAGTAGATGCTGAAATTGTCCCCCATTTGCTTCTATGCACCCCTTCGATAAGTATACTTTTTTGTAGTATGCTTTAGAGTTTACAGAACCGTTTAGAAATGTAATAAATTTTGATTTTGAACATTGTTTTTTTCGATTGTACCCCTCCAATTACCTGTATCAGCGACAATGCTTTTCAGAAAGAAACCGTTTGCACATTATTCTTAACGCACAGTTGATGTTTACTCGTGTAATTTTGACATTTGGAAAGTAACCACTTTAACACACTGTATCTCGAAAACAGGGCTTCTAAGAAAGAAAACTTTACATGAACTACCCCTATTATTTTTCCATGAGGAACTTGCACACAAGTTTTTTTTGAAACATGAACGGGACACCCGAAACATGAACGGGACACGGGGTGATTCAGTCATAATGTCATTAATTTTAACCACGTATTCGGAAGGCTTAATAAAGACAGAAAATCGGAAAAAAACTTTTACTCGACTTTTAAAAATGAAGGAAATCAACTCACAACTCCCGCTACGAGGGCGGCCCTGGCAGATGCCCGGATGCTCGGAAATTTTTGTAACATAATGTCACGAACAGTTGTCGCCTGAAGCGAACAGCGTTGCCAAGTTCACATCATAATGTGTGGTTCACATTTACTGTGGGTTCCGCGTTCCGCGTTAAACGTATTCAAGTAAATAAAGGAGCATGCTGCATTTTATTATAAATAATTTGAACAATTATATTAACTTAGTGCAGAATGTTTTAATAAGCCTGACTTCTCGAAGTCAACTTTCGTTAAAAGAAAATAAATAAAGCAGAGGTAGTTACCTGTTTGTAGGCACACCGTATTTTATCAAATAAAAAAAGTCGGCACACTACTAAATACCCGAATATACAAAATACACTACACACGGTTACAAAACCATTAACAATTTTAAGCGTTTATTCAAATCTACCACCGTCCATATCCCCCCGCATTTTTCCATCTGCATCTATCATACCATACTGCGCAGCACACGTGCTGGACATCGACAAAATGACTTAAATGTGATAGAGGGTGTTTTAAATTTAGTCGAGAAGCAGCCTATTGTTTCCACAAGAGCAATTTCAAGGCGACTGGAGATATCACAAACCAAAGTTTGGCAGATATTGCGCGAGAATTCACTCAACCCGTACCATTTTCAAAAAGTTCAAGCTTTAGAACCAGCTGATTTCCCCAATCGTCTTGAACTTTATTTTTATTTTTAAAACAAAATGCGCTGGACGGATGAACGCTGTTTTAATCATGCTGGCATTTTAAACAGGTAAAAAACATATTACTTTCTCAAAGACAATAAGTACCTACCTAGATTACACCAAAATTTATATTTACTCTAAAGTTTACATTTATTATGTAAACTTTGGTTATACGCAACTGCATATTGAATAATAAATTGAAATACTAAAACTGTATTATTTAACATAATAAATTATAAAACGTTAAAACGTTAATAATATTAAAAATAATAAATTGTAATAACCGTGCATTGGAAAACAATCATCCCTATTCATTACATTCAATTTTCCTTTGATAAAAGACCGACAAGTTTTTGCTCTACTTTGCATGGAATACGATCCTACTACAGTTCGTATTAGTCTAGCAGCCAGATAGGGTTCCGTTTACTAGCTATAAAAATAAAAACTTTTTACAGCCATTTGAACATTTAATTTGTTGATAACAATTAAACTCACCATTTTCAGGCTTTGCGACCAAGTCTTTTTTATTCAGGAGCTCAAAATACTACGAATAAGTTGTTTGCAGACGTGGCACTCTGTTGGCCACGGCACCCTGTCTGGCTCCTAGACTATTAGTACACGTGCAAATTAAAAGTGGGTCAGATAGGTTATTGACCTAGATACAGGTTAGCCTAGGTCGGAAACACGTACCGAATTGTTTATTTGTCTCCGTTCGATTGTTTTTTTATCTTCTATTACTTACAGTCAACATTTATATAGTACATACATTTCACCCTCTCTTTATAATTTATCTAGTGAGTATTGGTTTTTTATGTCATTATTTCTGTAATGAAATTGAAATGGTTGTGAAATGAAATTTAAATTACTTGAACTCTTGGAGTTTTGTAACTTCAATATTAAATGTTATTTAAAGTGAAACAGCTAATTTCTTTGCAGCCATAATAATCACATTTGGTCAGATGAAAACCCGCACACTACTCGTCGATTTAGCTTTCAGATGAGATTCGGTGTCAATGTACGGGCAGGAGTATATGGCGATCGTTTAATTGGGCCGCATTTTCTACCTGAACATCTGAATGGGCCGCGTTACTTTCAATTTTTAGTAGACTTGTTTGAAAACCTTCCCCTTTAGATGCTACGGGATATGTGGTATATGCACGACGGAGATCCGGCCCATTTTGCACGCGATGTCCAAATATGAAATCCATCGTGTATCACACCGACGTAGAGAATGTAGAGCAGTTGCGTAATCGTATCGAAGATGCCGCTGAAGAAATACGTAACAACCCTGGTAACGTGTACACTTGTGCATAGACGGTAACGAATGTATTTGAACATCAAAAAATTAACATTTTGATGTTAATAAAAACTGATTTTTGGCAAGGCATGCTCAGACCTCCTCGAGGTTCTTGCTGGGCAACAATAACAATTTAATGTGCTGATTGCATAATTATAAAAAATAACTGATAGCATTTTAAATTATTATTGGCTGATGTGAGCAAAACCGTTTATTTATTGCTGCATCTAGGGCGCGTTGTTCATATCGTAGCCGTGCGCAAATTCTGGATAACCGACTGACGTCAGCCGGTCAGTAATAGCCTGAAAAGGGGGTTAAATAATGTTTTGAAAATATTTTTTTCTGCTTAAATATGCATTTTTTTTAATCACGCCATCGTATTGTACTCATTTTTCTCTATCTGCTCTTAAAATTAATGACATTATGACTGGATCACCCTGTATATTTATATAATTTTTAAATCTAATTATTAAAAAATCATATTTTAAATCTGTAGAAGCGAGACATATTTTTTTTACTAATTTTGCATGTTTTTCAAATTTGTATTTAGTAGGGGTTACCACTACTGAGTAATACGAAATGGAGCTATGAAGATTTGTGAGACAGATGCGACTGTGGCAGAGTGGGGACGCGAAGCAGCCAGCCGTCCGCCGGCCGATCGAAAAATGACTTATTTTATATTTTTATCCATATCTTGTTTATTATTGAAGCAAAAATGAATTATACGCTGTTGTCTTTCAAATTGGCGACAGAAATTTTTTTCAAGAGTAAAACTTTTCGATTAAGGCCTCCGTTTTCCGGTAAATAGAGTGGGAACTAAAAAAATGTTGAATTTCAGTAAGATTTTCGACGTGTTCGAACCGAGATATTCAAGTTTAAAAATTTATTCTGCCATAAGACTCAACGTTAAGAGCAACTTTCAAAAATTGATAAAAAATATATGCTGTACAAAATATAAGTTGATTTTTATATAGAATTATGGCCAATGTGCTGTATTATCCGCCCGTGTTGACAACTCGTTTATTGATTATTATTTTTTTATTACCTTCGGATTCTGATTCAGTAAGATATAAGCTTCAATTTTATACATAATTCAGCTTGTAACCCCGCGACGCCCACGGAATTGATTTTTAAGCATATTTAACGCTTCCGGGCACTCTACTAAAACGGCCACTGGCTCCCGGGCTATAGTGTTTGATATTCGACATACAAAACGAACATTTCGGAGTAAAATAAATTAAAATATATTTTAAATGTAACTTGGTTCTTCTGTAGTGATAATCTGAGATGCTGGAAAATGGAATATAGCTTCATTTTATATCATACACCAAACAGTATAACATTTTAAATTAAAAAGTAGAAAAAATGTTCTTTTTGCAAAAAATGCAACAGATAGAAAAATATATACAAAATTTTGTACAGAATCCAAAACTGAAATGAAATACAGAGTATCTATCTTATTTGAAATAATATGGTTTTTATTGACTTCACATATAACTAGAAGTGACACACTCTTTGAAATATATTCATCAGAACTCAAGGCTTGTTATGTCAGAAATCGATATTAAAAAAAAAGGAAAAACATCTATTTCCTAGAAAATCTTAGCAAACATTCTTCTCGGTTATGTATTAATGAAGTTGTACCTTCCTTAATTTAATTGACTAGTTGGTTGATAACTGTTTGAATAATTAAAAATAAGAATACTGTTTTATAAAAAACTTTTACCAGATTTCCAGAATTTAATATCATATATTAGTTACAAAAACCTCCAACTAGACACCACTCGTATAGTCTTTCCGATCGCAATTGAAGAACCAAGAGGTTGGCAGTATGTACCAGGTTCGGTCGCTGTCGCAGCAACTCGGCATTGAAATATTTGAAAAACTTCCCATATTTGTTTAGCCATACCCATATACAGGTCTCGTCGCCCAGTTGAAAAATGAGCGCGCGGGCAAACACGGTACAAACACAGCCGCACTGGGCGACCTGGCCATAAAATGAGTGGTCAACAAATGGCCTAGCAGTGCAGTGCAACAATGCGGGATTTGGTGTGGTTCAGGTAATTTTAATTTATTATAGGCACCTTCTATTAATCATTCATATTACAATAGGCACATGCCGGATTTTTTATATTAGTTCACATATTTAAATATGGACTTGCTTAAAATTATGAATTATAAAAATTGTTGTGAAAAATTCTACTCGAAAATTGGCTAAATCGTAGATTGAAATTTGGAGATCAGCATTCTGTAGGGGCGTGTCGTAGAACGAGTTGCTATTGGCACAGAAGATAAAATTGTTTTATCTTCTGTGCTATCGATGCAACGTCATCAGTAAGTAAACTGACCTCTCCACATTAGCAAAGCAAAAGTATATTTTAAAAACATTTATTATTTTTAGTTTCCATACAATATGATAACACAGAAGATAAAACAATTTTATCTTCTGTGCTATCGATGCAACGTCATCCGTAAGTAAACTGACCTCTCCACATTAGCAAAGCAAAAGTATATTTTAAAAACATTTATTATTTTTAGTTTCCATACAATATGATACTGCTGTGCTGTTATATTTACTAACTGGTCTCCATTCTATTATGTTCTACGTTCTATATACCTAAATATGCACCTATGTAGCAAACTAATTAAGACTGTACAATATTTAATTTTTACGACGTTTAGTTTAAGTGAGCTTTCCACGCGTAGGATAATATTTACTACCAAAATAATATTGTGAATATAAATTTTTTATTTTAAATAATCATTATCAGTTTTTAGTTTTTTAAAAATAGTTAAGAATATTTGTTACATGACCGAACAAGGCTATGCTAAAGCCCACTCAGACAATTTACCGAGAGTGGATTCCATGATTGCGAGGTTTTTTCCAAAAGCGTTTTATTTTCTTCGGCAGACATAAGGGGAATAAAAGGTACGAAAATGTGATTTTTAGGTATCGATATAAATTTATTTTAAAATACATTGTTAAAGCAGGGCATGAAAAATGCGGGGATTCGGCTGTTGGATATGTTCAGGTTAAAAGAGACAGTAGTTTATGTACATTAAAAGCAAAAATAAGGCAGAAGCACAGTGCGAAACAAAAATTACAGCGCAACAATGGAGGTTAATGAGACTGACGAGGAGGTCCTAATAGTCCAATTAAATAAGCCTTTAAATCGAAATTTTGGTCAACTTGCCTGAATTTTTGATATGAGTTAGTTTGAGGAATGTTATAACAATAAGTGACAGTAATTGTTCAACCCCCGGCCAAGGGTGAAAAAAGATAAAACAAAGGAATTTTTTAAGATAACTTAAAAAGGGGCAAGGGCTAGAAAAAGTTTCTTGTAAAAGTTGTAAAGCATACAATTCTACATAAAAATGGCATCTTGACTTTTTCTTGTAGGTACTATTAAAATTAACAGATTTAGGGAGGCTAGAAGTTAAGGGAAGATTTCAGGAATTTAAAAAAACATAAGCAGAAAAATGAATGAATTTTGTATTTTTTTTTTCGATCTACTCTAAAAAATGTAACCTTTCTTTTCAGAGAAATAGATATATTTTTAAATTTTTAATAAGAAAGTTATAACAATTTCAAATTTGTTGTTCACCCCCCAAAGAGAGATTTTAATGAAAATCTCGAAACAGGTCAATTTAATTTTGTCAATTTGTTTACATAAATCATATTTTTAATTCTTTTTGTGTAAATTGTTTGAAGACATTAATAATTATTAATAAAAATTTTGTATACGTTATATACAAATTATCATAATTATTTACCTTTGGCAAAAAACTTTTTTATGGACGCCTATAAAATTAATTCAATTTTATTGCTAGCCGTTTTTATACATGTTCAACTGACTTCGAAAACACTAAAACTTTGGATTTTTGTTGAATTGACTGGTATCGTTTTATGGTGGTGATTATTATAAGACTACATGAATAAAGCTAGTCGCAGTGATTATAAAAAGATTGACACTATTTTTTAATATAGTAACAAATCACAAAAAAAAAATTTAAAGCAAATATGAAAATTTGGTGTAAAATATAAAAAATACCTAAACCTAAGAGATATAAGGACACTCTTTTATTAGTTTTAGTAAAGAATTTAAATGAATTATAATTGTTTAGTTCTTCACAGAAATGAAATAACCGTATTGTACAAATATATCACATTGTACTAGGACTGTGAATTGATTTTGAGTAATTTTTTTTGTAAATTCAAGGCTTTATTGTGAAAATTGTGTTCATTATTGTTTTTCAAAGTATTGTCCATCGCTAGCTACTACTTTTTCCCATATATCTGGCAGCATACAAATTCCGCGTCGAAAGACCTCATCTTTTGATATTATCCACCAATTGACCCAATTTTTCATATTTTCGTAAGATTGGAAGCGCTGCTTAGCCAGGCCGTGTTTCATGGATTGGAACAAATAGTAATCTGATGAAGCAATATCCGATGAATTTCAATGTTTCTAAATACTTTTTGACTTCATGAGCAACATGTGGTCGAACGTTATCATGCTGCAAACTCAGTTTGTTATGTCTCTGTTCGTATAGAGGCCGTTTTTCCTTCAATGCACAACTCAAATGCATCACTTGCGTTCAGTAACGTTCACCAGTGATGATTTCATTTGGTTGAAGCAATTCATAGTACACAACATCAAGTGGGTTCGACCACAGAGCATGAATTTAGAACCATAAATATTCGGTTTTGCCGTCAATGTTGATGCATGACCAGGCAAACTCCATGATTTTCTACACGTTATTCATCGCCAGTGACGATACGATGAAAAAAAAAACCTTTTTTTGTCGTTGAAACAATTTTTCACACGTGAAAAATCGCCGTTCAACATCTCTCGGCTTCAATTCGTAAATTTTTTTAATCATACCGAGTGCATTTAAACGTTTGGAAACTGTTGTGCCACAACATTCAACGATTCAGAAAGTTCCAATTCCTCATCTATGAACTTTTTCGGTTGACCAGGGCATTCTTTGTCAACTCTATCGAAATCACCACTTCTAGAACGTCGAAGCCAATATTCACACATTTTTATCGATTTTATCGATGTTTACCGTTAGTTTCCAACAGCACTCGATGAATTTCAGCAGCAATGCGATGTAGCATAAGTTACACCACCTGTTGTAAATCCCTCAAAAATTTACAGTCCTAGTAGGAAATTCTTAGGTCAAATGGAATTGATTTTTACTAACTACAACCTTACTCTCTACTCTTATTATTCACTAAAGATTCGCATTGCATTGCAGGCCAGTTAACAAACCACTTATTCCGCAGAAAGGTAATTTTAAATTTTTACTTGATAATTACCTTGAATTTTGGATATTCATTCATCAGTATGGTCACCATTCCAACATATGGAAGAAATCCACGTGCTCGACCCACAACATCCCTTTTTGTCAGCCACAACTGCCCTGGTGCATATAATCCTCTATCATCTACACTATTATTGTCACCCTTTGTTAAAAACTTAACAGTTCCATTTTTCCTAAAAATAACCGTACATTGAAAGTTGAATTTGAGAAATTCTTATTATCTATATAGACATTTGATACAGAACTTGAAGCCATTGTTTTTTGTTTTTCCGATACATGGAGTCAAATTTGACTTTTTAATTAAATTTTAGCCATAACTATTCCAAAAAACAATGTACTGCAATTAAATTTGGTACAAATGTTATTGAGGGAGTTGGAATTACATATGTCAATGTTATTAGTTTTTGGTCATCTGCTAAAGGTTGTGACATTTCAGTGACTTTTCATGATAACTTTTATGAAGTTATTTGTCGTTGTTTTTACAGTGGAATCGCTGAAAAACGCAATTTTTGGAAAAAACAATTGACTGTCCCATAGTCTATCAGCTTCTATTTCTTGGTACATGTACAGTGTAGGGTTAATTAAACTCCCTTCTTTAATGAAATGTATTTTTGTAATCCATTATAATTTGTTGAATAATATATACCTATACTCCGCGGTCGAAATTATAGAGTGACTCATCGCTAGCTTTTGGACTAGTAAGGGGGATGAAGCGTGCCGGGAACGAAAATCCATTGGCGTGTCTGCGTAAAAGGCAACAAGATATAGAAACTATATCTTGAAAAAGATAATAAAACATAACATCTAATATTTTTTACGGTTTACTATAACCGGCACTTTGATCCATTTTAATTATTACAGCATTTTAAAACGTCCCAGTTGTGTTTTTTTGATTTATAAATTTATTATAGCCATGGAATTAGACCCCTCGTCTACGCTTATGCTATGACATTTCTCAGGACGGATAAATCAAGTCCGTTTACACCCACCAAAAAAAGCATTTCCCTATTCCCTACCAAGTGCACAAGACAGAGATAGAATATAGATCGACGTTCAGTGTAACTTAGTCTATAGACGAGTATAGATTCTATCGATGTGCGTAGCGAGCGGCACAAAGATAAATAATATTGAACCGTATAAAAATTATTTTATATTTTATACGCATTATGGTAATAGTGTTTTTATGTTATGTCTTATACTCTCTATAATTTCGACCGCGGAGTATAACAAGAGTGTGATTATTTAAAATCTTACGTCGTAAATCTTTTCATGCGATAGGACTCCTAACTGACCTACTGTCAGTATGACAGTAAACAAAAACAAAATACCAAAAAACAAAACCGTCAAGCATTGATCATTACCGCCAGCTTTCAAAACTTGTTTTTTAACATACTATACATAAACTATACCATACAGGGTGTCTCACCGGGCACTGGATCGATCGATATCTAGGAAAGTACTGTTCCGAAAGTTTTGAAAATTTGGAAACATGGCAGTCTCCCTGGGGCGAACATAATTAAAATATCTTCAGCACTTTCGGTTATACCGGAAGTCGAGATCAACTTCGTTATTTTAAATGGGACATCCTATATATTATTGCATTTTCCAATCCACTTGATATCACACTCCTGAAAAGAGTTACTAGCATCTCCGCGAACCCTTGCATATGTAAAATTTTTTCTTTAAATATTAATATTTCAAAATCTGTAACACCTGGGTATAGGGAATATTTAATAATGTGACCCTCAAATTTCACGTAAAATCCGAAAATGCATTCGACAATCCGACAAACGTGGCACATATTGTCACTTCCAGAATGTAACTTTATCACTAACTGCCACTTAAGTGGTGGTAGGTTTTCATCTTTGACTACTACCATGGCACTAAACCTGATAGACTTTGTTGAAGACACCGCGCCGCGCGCCATTATTCCATGGTTAGAAATTGGCCTACTGATTTGGGATTGAGGGGGATTATCCCTCTTTATCTTGCCTCATCTCGTGTAGGCCTGGACAGCCTCGTAGGTGGGCCCCATCCGTCGTCTACCCCGACCGCAAATGCGGCCGGTGTAGGCGCTTTGTGGAACCTCCTTTTGTCCTGGCTGGGCCCCGCCGGCTAGGGCCCTTTCTTCTGGCGCTCTTCTTGCTTCGCCGGCTCGTCTGTGTAAACCCCGGGGGTGGTGTCATGTTTATGTGTGGTATGGTTGGGTAGGGTAGTGCGGCTATGCTAAGGTGACCCTTAGGCTCGCGCGGGAGTGAAAGGATAAGGAGGGTAAGGAGGGTATGGGTGTATGTGTGTGTCGTTGTCCTCATTTCTTGATCGGCGGTTTCTGAAACAGGAAAGGTTAGCAGGCAGAGGGGGTATGTCGTTGGGGTGGTCACCCAGGGTCAAAAAGTTGGTGTCTAGGTCTTTTATGTTTGTCGGTCATGTCGGGTGCGTAATCAACGGCTAGCCTAAGGAGGGGATTGTCATGTCTAGCGGCTACGTCAAACCATTTCTCGGCGTTTTGTCTTACTATCTGTGTAGCGTTTGTGTATTGCAAGTCTCGTAATATGTCAGTGTTTCTTATGTACCAGGGCGCGTCGGTGGCCGTGCGGAGGGCTATGTTTTCCACAGCCGGTAGTGACTTAGGTAGCTTTTTGCCGCGTGACCCCACGCCGTGGAGGCGTAGGTTAGCTGCGGTTGAAGTACCACCTTGATAAGCGTTCGCTTATTCCTTAAACTGAGGGTGTTTCCACCTTTTGAGTAGGGATAGAGCCTAGCCCTGGTGGTCTTCGCTCGCGCCACCGTCTCCACGATGTGCGGTTTCCACGTGAGACGCTGGTCCATCGTCACGCCCAGGTATCGTGTTTGTCGATTCCAGGAGAT
>NW_019417481.1:62887-69737 GCF_000390285.2 Anoplophora glabripennis | reverse complement strand
TGCGGAAAATCGATGAGGATTCGTAAATACATCATCCCACTTGTCTTGAATGTTCATCTTTTGAAACTGTTTAGCCATTTTACACTGGTTGTCGTAGTGTGTTATTTCGGATTTTAGTTGGCGAATTTTTTCAAGATGTTTATCTAATAATGGCTTGAGAATTTTAGAAGTCGTTTCAATTCTTCTCTTGAATCTCTATCCGCAGTAAAAAAATCCCAGTATCTACACCGAGCTGCAGTAGATGTAAAAAACTCGATGCCTGAAGGCAACGATAAGGCTATCACGTCGAGGATAATGTCTGAAGACAACGATTGCGCAGGCGCCTCCGATGGCGTAACAGCTCAATGCCTGAAGACCTAACGTTAAGATGATACGACACGATAACGCCTACAGCTAATAAGACTACTGCTGGAGATTATTGGTAAGTTACTGAATTATTCCCATATCATGTAGCTTGTTGATAATGTCACTACAGACACGATGTTCTTTAGTCAAACCACACTCTTCGATATAATAACGTAAATCATTTACTAGTTCATTGGGTCGACTCTAATCTCTCTTTCTAGCATATCTTCGCTACTCTCACAATCTGTTTGTTCATCATCATTATCCATTTTTGACAATTGATCATTATTATCATTGAGAGGTCTGTATATATATTTTCTATTGCAGGTACTGTCCACGTCATTGCAGTCGAGAGGTCTGTATATATATTTTCTATTGCAGGTATTCTCATCTTTCGCAATTGTTTCGCTACTTTCTCCATATGATGATGTCAAGTGTTTATCTTTATGAACGGTCGTTATGTGAGTGTTCAAGCTATCTTTCCTTGTAAAACAGTCGTTGCATAAATTATACTCAAATTTTTTATCTTTATGTCTATTCGTATGACGACTTAAGCTGCTGCGACAGTTAAACGCAGCACTATAGATTTTACATTTAAACATGTCGGATGTTAAACATCAAATGAGCTATTCCTATAAGGTATTCTATATATTCAGTTGAACGCGTAATGATAGTCGACCCTTTAAATGGAAAAGAATGAAACCTTATACACATGATTATCAAGAAATGTTCAAATCTTCTATACCAACGAATAGTACCATTTGCAAATTGCCAATAAGTAGTAGCGTAATAGTAAGACTCTGATTGGCTGGAGCTTTGTAGTAAACCCCCCACTTCTAATAATAACACCATAAATATTGAAAGGGACAGAGGATACGACGCAAATACCTTCCTGATAAGGAACATAGCAGTGACCTGTTCAATACTGGTAATCATTACCTGTTTCGAGAATTATGGCTCAAGAATAGCATTGTTTAACTTGTGAGTTAACTTGTTAGGAAACGGAAGCAACAATCCTCCACCAGAACGGTAAATATTTGCACAATTTTACCGAAAAAGAGCTCCAGTACTTCCCACTACAATATCTGATAAAATATGCCCGACCCATGGAACTTTTATATGCCTGGAATATACTTCCAGTGCATTATACGGAAATATTTGAGTTGCAAATACAACTACCCTGCTTTGTACACTACAATCGCCCAGATTGGACATCACATATAGATCCACGCCCACCACGATCACAGTCTAGATGCTCTCTTTGTAGATGGGGTGTAGAAGAATCTCAACAAATATTTTGCAAAATAGCAAACTAAAGAATTTAAAAAATATATTTTATGTTTCTAATTATATCCGCATTATAAATTTATTTAAGGAAGTAATAAAAACCTAAGAATATATACAATATGTTTATTATATATTATTATATATATATTTACAAGTTAAATAAACTTAAATCAAAATCCCAATTTGTTTCATCCTGTCCCTGTTTATCCTCACTGAGCAACTGTTTTGCTGCCTCCAGCAAAGCATCCAAATTACTTTCTGCTGTCACATCCTGTCTTCGGGGCGTCAATTCCGGAACATTCTAAATTCTACAAGTTGAGAATAACGTTTCAAAATAAGTCGATTGGAGATTTTGATACCTGGAGGTCATTACCTATTTTAAACTGTTCCGATTATGAAGATGCATACGCAGACGCACTCATAGCATAAACTCCACATTTTTGCCGCAGTCCTCCAGATTGACTGGTATCAACAACAACAACATACGGTTCAGTAGCGCAGCTCCTTCAAGAATTACAACCCTACCACAATTGTATAATATTCAAGTTTTTATCAGGAAAGAAAGGGACTAAAAACACACTTTTGTTCAATATATCATAGTCAAGTGTAGCAGTACGTGCTTTTAAAGAGAGCGTAATGTCTGGTAGGAAGCCAATCGAAGTAATGCCAAATTCCGTTCCTGAGGACGAATGCTGGGGACCGCCTGAAAAGGTTTGCCGAATATGTCGAAAGCGAGAACGAAACGTTATTTTTCTACCTTGCGCCCATGTGGAAGTCTGCTGGATTTGTGGAATGCATATAAAATTTTGTACTTTATGTTATAAAGAACTTTCAGCAACAGTNTATCAGAAAGCGCTCGGGGAGAAAAGTATCCGAGCTCATACTATATACATGGAAATCAATATGACATTATTTCTGGAACGTATTTACATCCTACAATGCTTGGAGAAGTTATTCAATGGATATGGTTGTCAAGAACAGAAGAGAAAGGCGGATACGTTTACATAGCAACAACCATGAAGTATGGAGTTAGAAATGTATACAAAGTGGGATACACTAAAGATCCTGAGAAGAGACTTAAAGAGTTCAACAATTATAGAGCCAACTTTGACTTGTTCTTTTACGTAGACCTAACCAGAGTTTCCAGTGCAAAGGAGTCAGAGACAGCAGTTCATCAGACTCTAGAAAGTTATTGTGTGGAGAAGGAATTGAATTGAATTTGCTAAAGGATATTGTTAGACAGTTTTAAAATATGCTTAAGGTTACATCTCACCGACACTCAAATACAGCGTAGATAAAAAATAAATTTATTTTATTTATTTAAATGCAGAGTTTCTAATAATAAATCGTGACTGTATATATTCGAAATAAAACCACTGTAACCTTTCTGAAATCATCTATTTAATTTGTATAGAACAACATTTCTTCGCTGTTAATAGTTACTTCTTTTCAAAATAAGAGCTGGGAATATGTTTAGATTTGTCCATATCTGTAAAAAAATCTTTAGTTGCGCATGGAATACATTTTGTATTCGGTAGTTCCATTTCACCACCACATTTGACACATTTGTATTTAACTGGAACAGGCATATTGCACTACAGCACTGGTCGGTATTACCTTTGAAATAAATGAAATGTAGTACAGTGATAAGAATTTATCACTTCCCCCTCCAAAATATTTACCTGTTGATTGTGTTAGAGCCATCTTGCGACGCAACGAACCAATTAACAATAAAAATGGATAAAAGCAACTCAAATTACTTTAAATATAAATGATATTATAAATTCTTTTTGTGATGTATCTAATGATTGTATACTAAGTAATGCCCTTCGTGAATATCTTTACTTTTATCAAACTAATGTACTGTCTGAGTAATAGGTAATAAATATATATAAGTAATATATATATATTGTGAGAGACCTTGTATCGAGCCGCCGACATTGTTTATAATAAATGTCAAAACAGTCATAAAGTAGATGTGGCCTCGACATAAGGAACGCCTGCAAGCTCGGGAGAGACAGGGATTCATTTTCCTGATATAGACTTATAAGTGTTGAGTACTGTACTGTTAATAATTGATTTGATATTATTTTAATTCCTGGATTGTTATAAATATTTTCTCAAATTACCGTGTTTTAACATATCAGAAGTGGGATGAGCTTGAATAATAAACAATAATAGTTTTTCTGTTTTCCGCAAAACCAATTTATCGCTGTGAAATTGTGTTTAGTGTGCTGTGAAATCGTCTTTAGTGTTATGCACCGCACGCTATATATTAGTGGTGAGTACACAAAGCTTTACACTGACTATTAGTATTATTGAGTTGTCTAATCTTGTCGAATTTGGGTGCAATAAAATATTATTTTGAACTGTTTTATATATTAGTGTGTGTATTGAAAATAAAATGAGTGAACATCAAAAACGGCCATCAAGATCTCGCCGTCGTAGTCGCGTAAAACGTGAGAGATCATAGTACGGAAACAGTTGATTCTCTAAAAAAGCGAATTTCGGCGTTGGAGGACATGATTAAGAGAAATAATTTTCGGAGCGAGGGTGCAGAGCCAAGTTCGGAAGTGCGTCAGTCACCAGACGATCTTGCCACGTTGTCTCAACATAGCACGTCGCAGACCGCTAATCTTTCAACGCTGCAAGAACTACAAGCGACATCATCGGTTTGTTATTCTCATTCATCACGATATGTTGGCCGCTTAGAATTATGCCATCGGCGAGTTATATAATTGGGATGATCACGCCAAAATCTTCTGTATGATCGCACGACTCTCAGGAAACGCGAAATTATGGTACGATTGCCAAATTTCAACGCCGTCTGTATGGCAAGAGTGGGAAAAGAAATTAAAAATGGCTTTTCCCAGTCACAAAGGAATTGCATTAAAATTGAGAGATATGATAAATACGGAGCGAAGGGCTGATCAGGACGTTGTGTCATTTTATTATGAAAAGCTCAGTATTGGAAAACACTGTAATCTATCAGATGAGGTTATTACAGATATTATAATCTCAACTTTAAACAATAATTTATTAAGAGCCAGTGCTCACGCTGCTAACTGTAAGTCCACGGAAAAATTGTTACAGTTCCTCACCGAAACCGACTACGTGACTTCTCGCCGAGAATCTGAACAACCAAAACATCGACATAGTATTTCTAATCCAAATAAATATAAGAAACCCCTAGTTTGTTTACGTTGTAATAAGCCGGGCCACAAATCATTTGATTGTTTTATTAATAAAAATGTAACGTGTAATTATTGTAAACGACCAGGTCATGTTCGTGAAAATTGTTTTAAGTTAAAATCTAGAAGTACTGCTTCTACAAAAATTAATTTAATTAGTGAGGACGTTGAAAAATTTCATATACAAGCTAAATTAAATAATGAAATTGTGTCCGCGTATATTGACTTTGGCAGTGCTTGCAACACAATAAAACTACAAAAGGTAGAAGAATTAAAACTGCCTATTAATAAGGATCGAAAAATAAAAATACAAGGTTACGGTGGTTCAATTGTATCCACTCATGGCTCAATAGAAGCTACTATTACTGTTGATGAGGTATCTCGATTTGTATCCATTCACGTAGTAAGCGATTACTGCCAAACTTTTGACTTACTTATCGGTCGAACATTTACGGAATCGAAAAATATTTATGTCACTAAAACAGCAGATAAGTTAAATTTCTACGAAGAAAATAATGCATTACAATTAAGTCCAGAAGTTTCAACTGATAAAGTTAAAATTAATTGTAATAATACTACAACATTGGTACCCGGAATTAATCGAATTACTGTCCAATCTGAATTATGTAATGGCGAACTCATTGCTAACTTTTCGGAACAAAATCATAATAATATAACGTTAATGATTCCCAAAACTTCCGTACATTTTTATAACAATTTGGGCATATTAACGGTTTTGAATATCAGCCATCACGATGTTCTCATTGAGGAAGGGAAGTGCGTTGCACGGGGAATCCCCTCGGGGCAGTCTGTGACTGAAGTACCTATGCGATCCACCACCCCGACTGAAATAGAACTCCGACGATTGAATGAAATACTTGAAGAATACAAAGATTGTTTTGCTGCGACTAACGCGGAGCTTGGGAACACCAACGTCGAAATAACAGTTAGGTTGACCAATTCAACGCCGGTAATTTACAGACTATATCCGCTCTCATTTTATGAAAGAGAAATTATCAGAAAAATTGTGAAGGATCTTCTAGAAAATGACATTATCGAGCTGCTGGTTCCGAATACGCGAGCCCAATTAGATCGACCTTCCCAAACTCTTCATTTAGATCATCTAGGACCATTTTCTGAATCTCCAATTGGAAACGTTTACTGTGAAAAATACAAGTTCTCCATTCGTCATCCAATGCCTAAAACTCCTTATTGGCGCACATTACTTAAAGCAAAACGACAATAATACTAATAGATTAGACAGACTTAAAGTGTTTCGAAATAAAGCTTTGTGTTATATAAACAAAAGTGCACGTGCTATGCGGTTACGTTATAACCGAAACAAACTTGAGCCATTACAGTTTCAAGTAGGAGATATGGTAATGAGTGAGGGGACACCCCTTGTCGAGGGCCTAACTAGTGGCAAGTTGGTACAGCGGTACATTGGGCCTGTCAAGGTGGTGGCAGTTCTCCGAAATGATCGTTATCAGGTACAGTCACTTTCACAGGACCGTAGGCGATTTAGAGGTGTCGTAGCCAGCGACAGAATGAAGTTTTTTAGAACTCAGAACATATAAGAAGGGTGAGTTCCTATTTTTCTTTGATGACCAAAATTGACTGCATTAGATTTTATTATGAAATCAATAATAATTGGCTATACATCTTGTACATTTTGTTGCATCTTATACACTTTTATAAATAATTTTTCAATGATGAAAAAAAAATCATTTTGTTAGCTAGTTTTAAATGGTTAAGTTATCATTTGGAAATTATTGAGTCCATCGACATGTATTTTATCCCTTTTGTTAAGTGCTGTTGAGTTCGTTGTTACGTGTACTCCGAAGTAAAACCCGTTGAGTCCGTTGATACGTTACTCCAGACAAATTTGAAATGTATACTCCAGTTTATTGTATTTTGTGCATTTTGAGTGCTGTTGAGTTCGTTGTTACGTGTACTCCGAAGTAAAACCCGTTGAGTCCGTTGATACGTTACTCCAGACAAATTTGAAATGTATACTCCAGTTTATT
>NW_019417481.1:33719-61290 GCF_000390285.2 Anoplophora glabripennis | reverse complement strand
CGCCATGACACTTCTTGCCTGGATCGAGAACACCAACGTCATTTAGTCTGAGTTATTTCATCGAACGAGCAAGTTGTATGCAAAATGAGTGAAGTGTCCGCTAATTTAAGTGATGAAGAAAATTACGATTATAGTAAGGCTCTCGATGATATTCTAGCTAAATATGAAGAAGCTGCACAATGGGAGCATATTTACTTGCTAAGTAATGTTTTTACACTAATATCAAATGTCAACATCCACATACAGTGTGGATTAAGTCCAGCTAGATCCTTCAGACCTGCAATAATTATATGGAATGGTAATAGAAATAAATTATCATTTTCTACCTACGAATGGCAAATTCTCTTGGAGCTACTGGAACGTTTAAAAAAAGATTTCTTCCAAGCACCCCTGCAAGGTTTCCTGATGAGTATGAACCTGTGACTCATCGTTGTAGAGATTACACCACAGTTACCCAAGTAGTCTGCGAAAATGTGAAAATGGTGCAGATCATAAAATACAACATGTGCATCGATCTTTTCCTTCACGATGTGGAAGAACTGTTAAAACTCGATACTTGTGTGCTGTCGCATAGAATAAATATGTTAGATTCTTTAGACTTTTGTCGTTACTATCATAATGTATTAGATATTGTAGCTGGTTGGATAAAAGCAAATCAAATTACTTTAAATGTTGAACAAATTATAAATAATTTTTGTGATATATCTAATAATAGCATATTAAGTAATGCTTTACGTGAATATCTATACTATTATAAAACTAATGTATTGTATGATATAAGTAAAAAATAAAAATGTTAATTAACATATCTTCTGTTTTATTTTTTTCCCTTATATTCCAGTTTCAAAATATAATAGATTTAACTTTAGTAAAATTATACAAGTATACTCTTGTTCACAGTTTTATAATACAGAGGATTAAAACAAATAAGACACATATATAAAATAAAAAGTTTATTTCATTTATAATGTATTCCCACTAAACACGAAACGTAAATGAAACGTTGCAAATGAGATGTTTTACTAAACATTTGAAACATTTCTGTTTCATTACAGAAATGTAGCACTTGAAAATTTATTTAGTGAAACATAGCCGAAACGTTACAATTGAAGAGAGTTTGAAACATTCCCTTTCGATCTCGGAAACATAACAGACGAACAACCCTTTGCTATTTTTGCTTATCTTATGGAATATTCGGCATTAGTAAAATTTTGCCTCAATCCCCAATTCTTCTCAAGCGTTAGTTCATTTGCCTTTGTTATACAGACATAATTAGAAAAAAAAAATGTAGTAGCATATTATAACACAAGTCTAGAAAAAATGTATGTTCGTGACTTGCGTAGACTGCGCGTAACAGCCCGAGTTTATTTGTTTCCCGTGTGTCGTTTCAATTCGTATTATGTTAGGTTAGGTTTGCGGTTTGTCAGTTTGCTTGGTTTCGTTGTTATTCATCTTTACTTTGACGCTATTTTATGTGATAATTTGTAGTGTGTGCAGTTGTGGTTATTGTAAGGTGCATATAAAATAATGAATATTGATGCAAAATGTTTAAAACGATATGTGTAGAGATTTCCAATTTTGCGTCACATCTACCTAAATATAGTTATACCCACTACCTATTACAGACAAGAGGACAAGGGACAAGAACTAAGAAAATGGAACAACAACTATACGTTTCGATATAATTTGAAGAGCAACTACTTAGTCAGTGAGAACTATTTGAAATATGGATGAATCAAGTGAAATAGACGTCATTTATTTTATATTTTGTACAAATGTTTATATTTGTTTATGTGTATAGGCATGCTTAAATAAAAGAGTTTAGGTATACCTACAGATATTTACTTTGTCAAGATATCATTTTGTATCCTTATTTCTGCTGTATAATTTATTATTATTAAAAGGATATATGTAATATTGACCATGCGTAGAAGAAATTATAACTTTATATTATTTTTCAGTAATGTTATTTGTTTTTCATGTACCTACCATTTTAAGATTCATAATCATAACTAACTTTTTCTAATTATCAGTTCGTCATTGTTACCATATTCATGAAGGTCTCAACATTAGAAAATTTCCATTTCAGAAGCGTATTTGAACTATATAAAATGTGTAGCTTTTTTTTAATGCTTCTGATATTGTTTTGTGATATTTTTATTTGTACGATGAATGGCAAAATTCATAATCCATATTAGAAACTTTTTTCAGTGGCTTCTCAAAAAGAAAGAAATTCTTAGTAAAAGTTGCCGCATCCCCAAACTAGAAGAGCATATTTATTTTTTTTAATATACAATGTAACTTTTTTTAGTTCGAATTAAGTCATTCACAATACAAATAAAAATATCACAAAGGAGTATTAGAGATATTTAAAAAAATACTCACACTATTTATACTATTTCAAAAACGCTTTTGAAATGAAAATGATCTAAAGTTGAGAGCATTATGAGAACAATATGGTAATAAAATTATTATGTTACTCAAACATTTCTGAAAATATACTGAAACGTAAAACAAAAATATCGAGGGCATAAATGAAATATAAAATGAATGTTACTGAAACCAATTTTTTGAAACGTTTCATTGGAAACGTATTTTGGGGAGGACATTTTGTGCTTCTAGAACGTTACCAGAACGTTGCATAGATTTTTTATGAAACGTTTCGAGAAAAATGGAAACGTTTCTGAAACATGTCAGAAACTAAAAAATGTTTAGTGGGTTAATAATTAAATATATTACAGTTAATTACAACATACTATTTATTGAATAGTGCCCCCAAGGTAGGGTGTCGTAAGAAATAAGTATTTGTATAAATTAAATATGTTAAGTAATTCTTTAAAAAATGAAGTTGACGACTTGGAGATTAAGCCCGGTACTTTATTGTTTACCAAAGGTATATTATTATATTTATCCCCTTATCGTAATTGAGTTTTAAATTTAGCGCCAATTGACCATGTGACGTCACTTCCATGCCGCCATGACAATTCTTGTAGCTCGATGGACGCTGACCATGTGACGTTACATTCATACCACCATGATACTTCTTGTATGTCACCATCCAGCTCAAGAATCGAATGATGCAATACTAGATAAGAATGACGCAATGCTGCTTTAAATTTTAAATTTACCACCAACTGGCCATGTGGCGTCACTTCCATGTCGCCACGACACTTCTTGCCTAACACCAATTATAAAGGAAATAAAATATCAGGTTAAAGTGGCAGTATTAACGGAAATAGACTATCAAGTTGCAACTTTGCTAACGCTGCATAAGATAAAGGAAATCAGGTTACAGTTTATGCTAGCGTTGCAGTATTGGAGGTCATTGACCTCGAATGATGCAATACCGGATAAGAATGACGCAATGCTGTTTAGAGGTCATTGACCTCCTTTATCGTAACCATAGCCCCGCCTCTTTGTCGCCATCTTGTTGTTAGCGACCTATCACCTGCCGTTACGTGCCGCACCCCGCGTGCCGCACCCCGCACGTCGCCATCTTCCCGCCGCCATCTTCCCGCTACCTCCATCTTGCCCCGCCTCCTCCTACCAGTGACATCTATAAAATACTGGCGGCAGAATTCCGAACTAACCCTCTGGTCATTGACCAACTCTTCAGCGACCCGCCTCTTCTTGTTAGTGACCTATCACCTGCCCCCGTGCCACCATGACACTTCTTGCAGCTCGATGGCCATGTGACGTCACTTCCATGCCGCCATGACACTTCTTGTTAGCGACCTATCACCTGCCCTCAGCCTCCTCAGGTAGCCACCCCCGTATCGCCATGACACTTCTTGCATGCCAACACCCACGCATCTCTTGCACATCGACAATGCCCACAAGAAGCCGCTGAAGGAGCGCGCCAAACTCGATGGACGCTGACCATATGACGTCACTTCCGCTGCAGAAACGGCCTCACTTATCTACTGAAATATATAATAACAATAAGTGACAGTAATTTTTTTTCAACCCCCGGCCAGGGGTGAAAAAAGATAAAATAAAGGTTTTTTTTCAAGATAACTCAAAAGGGGAAAAAGCTAGAAAAGAAAGTTTCTTATAATAGTAGAGCATAAAATTCTGCATAAAAATGGTCTATTGACTTTTTCTTGTACTATTAAAATTAACATAGTTAAAGAGACTAGAATTTAAGGGATGATTTGAGATATTTTAAAACATCATAACAGGCAGAAAAATGAATGAATTTTATAATTTTTTTTCAATTTACTCTAAAAAATCCCCATCTATCTTTAGATAGATATACTTTTTAATTTTTAATAAAAAAGTTATAACAATTTCACAAAGCGAACGTGCTTTTTTATCTTTGTCGTAAAAAAATTATTTTAAAAAATCAATCGAATGACATAGAAAAAAATTTGTTTTAGTGTTAAATCATAAAAATTAACGATTAAAAAATTGAAATTGTTATATATTTTTTTATTAAAAATTAAAACATATATTGAGATGAAATCATAGTATTGAGAGCAATTTAAAAGTTAAATTAAAATTCTACTTGAATACAACACGGTGAAGAGAAAGGTTGAAACAATTGTTATAAAACTAAGATAAATATTTGATTTTAAAAAAAAATTGTTAGTATTTAATAGGTATTATGAATCATTAGCAGATAGTCGGATTACTAGAATAGAATAAATTTCAAAGATTTAAGTATAAAAGAAATATCATTTTTGGTCAAATAGAGTACATGCCAAAGATGTTATTGGAAAAACATAATTAAAATTAATTAGAAATCGCAAATGACATATCAAACGAAAGCTAAAATGTTATAATTTTATTAAATAGTAATAATACGAAAATAGAAAAATAAGTAGCAAGAAATATTAAGGTCTACAGTAAAATTTATATATCAATAAGATCAAAATGTCAGGTAAATGCCAAAATTAAAGCTGGATCCACAAGTCATGAAATATTAGATATAAAAGTCAAATACAAATATAGAAGTAAGGATTATTTTGAAACATAATTTAAAATTTTTGTAAAGAAACTAGAATAGGATTGTAAATTTCTAAAGTATAAAGTGAAGTAACGTGAAGTGTAAAAAGAAAACGGCATTTAAAAAGAAAAGGCATAGATGTGGAAGAGATGTGGGAAGAGAAATCAAGATAGTAAAAAAGACAAAAATCGAAAGATTGATTAGTTACCGAGAAAGTTGTCAAAGAGAGAGGTATTAAAGAAGTTAATGGGTAAAAAATCAGATAAAATAGAATTAGTTACCGAGAAATTTTGTCAGAGAGTGGTGTTAAAGAAGTTAATTGGTAAAATAAGATAAATAGAAAGAGTTACCACAGGATTTTGTCAAAGAGAGGTATTAAAAGAAGCAAATTGGGAGAAACCAGATACATAGAAGTAATTATATTGGAAAAGTGACTCAAGAAAAATCCAGTGAGAGCAGAAAGACGAGGATACCAGCAGCAGGTTCCGGAAATCCAGTAAGAGCAGAAAGACGAGGATTCCAGAACAATATCTATGCAGAGTATACGCGGGAAGCCAGTCGACAATTGATAAATCAACAAGACATACAGAAAGGTACCTTCCTTTTTTTTGTGCACAAAGTAGTCCAAAATCGTATACGAAACCACTAGCTACTTAAAATAGATTGAAAAATACAATCAAAAAGGGCATAACACAAAATTTTCATATAATTAAAATTTTCATATCAAAGAAATTTGGTTTCACTATCTAAATAATTATCAAAATTTGGCCATTTTAAAATTTAATAGATATTAATATTAGCAATAAGTCAGTAACACATTGAATAAGAAATAATTATAAGATCAAAATTTAAATTTTACAATGTAGGCAACCAACAATACATAAAAATAAATTAAAGTAAATACACCTAGATAAAATCTTTTTCAAAGTGTTACAAAAATATTGTAGGAGACTTCTAAATATTCTTTAATTGTGTTTGACATTCACAGGATTTTTATTGATATATAAAAAAAATATAATAAATAAATTAATTTCTAAATAACATCTTTAGTTTAGTGTGGTGTGTTGTGTGGTTTCATGCTGAGTTTGTACCTTCATTTGAATTCACTACTGAGAAGAAAAGAAAGTTTACATATTTTAGAACAGACAAAAAAAATTATAAAATCCATTCATTTTTCTGCTTACTATGATTTTTAAATATTCAGGATGCCCTCCTGGCCCTGTAGGGCCTGAACTAGGACCATGGGCACTTCCTGTTTATTTTGTCGGTTCGCCATCCGGTGCACTATTGCGCCGGGGAACCCTTGTCTTGCGAGGTCGAGTTGGACCTCACTTGGCGAAACACCCGCAGGTATTCCGCATATCACCACCCTCGTTTTTTCTTCGCTGAGGGTGAAGGTGTGGTACTCCTCGTCTTTGTCTGTCAGTCTTTGTCAATAGTCTGTGGTCTTTAGGTGTGTTTGGGTATATGGCTATACCGTCTTTAGTCAGTTTGGCTTTTGTGTAGTTAATGTTAAGTGTTGTGAGTATTTTTTGTACTTGCGTCCACCGTTCTTGCTTTCGCAAGATTACCGGGGGGAATTGTTTGGTTTTGTCTGTCTGGTTTTGTGTGTTTTGTGGGGTGTTTTGTAGGGCGCTTGTGGAGGGTTTAGGTGTCGGGGGGCGCGTGTTTGGTGTTTGTGGTCGTGTTTTGTTTGTTTTGTCTGATTTTTTGTCTTGGGGCTTTGTCCTCGCTAGAGGATTCCGCCGTGTTTTTTGCGTTTCTCTGTGCGTGTGCGCGTGTGTGTGTGTGGGGGTGTGTGTGTGTGTCTGTCTGGGGTATATTGTCTGTCATTTGTTTGTTGATGAGTTTGTCGATTTTTAGGTGTAATTTAGTGGTGTTTTCGTCCGAAAGTTTAATTGTTTTTTGCAAATCGACAATTTGCTGTGTCATGGTTAGTATTTGTTGGTATTGTCGGGTGTTTTGTTCTGTGAGTTCGTGTATTTGTTGTTTAGCGTCTCGTTTTCTTGTTTTTATGATAGTAGCTGTTCGTATAAATCTGTTTTAGTGGTTATGTTTCTTGGTGAAGCGGAGACCTCCTGAAGAGGGTCTTACGCTGTCTGTATCATCCATGTATATATATGTTTTCCTCGTGTTCGGATTCCGACATTTTGTGCGCGCGCGCTCGTGGATGTGTGTGTGTGTGTGTGTGTGTGTGTGAGTGTGAGTGAGTGTGAGTGTGTGTGTGTGTGTGTGAGTGTGTGTGTGTGAGTGTGTGTGTGAGTGTGTGTGTGAGTGTGTGTGTGTGTGTGTGAGTGTGACTGTGTGTGTGTGAGTGTGTGTGTGAGTGTGTGTGTGTGTGTGTGTGTGTGTGACTGTGAGTGTGTGTGTGTGACTGTGAGTGTGTGTGTGTGACTGTGTGTGTGTGTGTGTGTGACTGTGAGTGTGTGTGTGTGACTGTGTGTGTGTGTGACTGTGTGTGTGTGTGACTGTGTGTGTGTGTGACTGTGTGTGTGTGACTGTGTGTGTGTGTGTGTGACTGTGTGTGTGTGACTGTGTGTGTGTGACTGTGTGTGTGTGACTGTGTGTGTGTGTGTGACTGTGTGTGTGTGACTGTGTGTGTGTGTGTGACTGTGTGTGTGTGTGTGACTGTGTGTGTGTGTGAGTGTGTGTGTGTGTGTGTGTGTGTGTGAGTGTGTGTGTGTGTGACTGTGTGTGTGTGACTGTGTGTGTGTGTGTGTGACTGTGTGTGTGTGACTGTGTGTGTGTGTGACTGTGTGTGTGTGTGTGTGACTGTGTGTGTGTGACTGTGTGTGTGTGTGTGTGACTGTGTGTGTGTGTGTGACTGTGTGTGTGTGTGTGACTGTGTGTGTGTGTGTGACTGTGTGTGTGTGACTGTGTGTGTGTGTGTGTGTGTGTGTGTGTGTGTGTGTGTGTGTGTGCGTTTGTGACTGTATTAATCGTGTGGGGATGCCCCCTTAAGGGGGCGTACGTGTCTTGATGTAGTTTGTCTGTCTCGTTTGTTAATAAAGGCAGGTAGATCTTGCTCCTTACACTGCACTGCACTTCACGGACACGTCTGCTCAGCTCGGAGATTGAATACACCACTTTCTGCACTGTTGTAGTTGGGTTAAATACTCCTTAGACCACTTGGATTGTCGCATAAGAATTGATACAAATATTGAAGCTCGTTATCCACGCCTACAAAATTCGTCGTAGTCTGAATAAATATTTTTGTAGACACCTGGTCTAGCCTTCAATATTTTAAATCAATTTAACTCTAAATATACCGGACATGTAGAAAAACATACGAATAAACAGAGATAACATGATACACTGGTATGACTCTTAACCTTACTAATTTTTAAATCGAATAATATAATAATATAATATATAATATACTCATATATTTGTGAAAGGCTTATTTGGTGTGACGCGATGTCGCGGTAAATCCTCTATAAGGTGTGTTAAATCTCTAGGACTTAGTTGAAAGCATACTATGCAATTTTTTAGAATTTGTGCGAGTAAGGTTTGCGGCCCTATATGCAGTAAATTATAATGTATGACAATGAGTTTTGTCAATTTATATTTACTTGGCAATATTTTCGAATGCATTTGTCATACTCTAAATCTGACTCACCTAGTATACTCCCTATACGAAGAATATCCTGATTGTCTAAAAACGGATTTAATGATAAGATTTTGCTTGCTTTAGCTATAGGTTTTGATCTTTGTAAAGTTTTAATTTCCGATTCAAAAAATTCTGCTTGAGTTAATTTAACTAAGTAATACATTACTAGCACTCAGTGTCAATACTAGATTTCTATTGCCCTTGAGTCAATGCAAAATATACGCTACCACCCACTGTAATCTGCAAAACTACTTAGAATACCTTCCAAATAAGTCAACTGTAATTTTATTTACAAACAATTTAACTCTTCGCTCAGGAACGGTTTCTATTATGCTAATATTAGATTAAGGCCAAGAGCCTTAGCCCTTATTGCCACGAGCTGCATTATTTTCCGATATAACATGCTTTCACGCCGACTCCTTTGTTAGTCTTCGTATTCCTGTTGTCCTATTCGCTACGAAAGTAGCGAACCAACACAGAACTACAAATGAGTCGAACCAATTTGTAATACTTCTATAATTTATATTCATTATATCAATGACTACTTGGGGTAACCTTGCTACTAGAAAAGCACCACAAAGCTCAAGTCTTGGAAGTCTTGCACCTAGAAGATTTACTTGACGATTTTCCTGCGTATCTGGTTAATTGAACGTAGGTAGCGGCACCATAGCATACCTGCGGACCGTCAGAGTATTTGTATCGAAAGGTTCAGCACATAACACCTGTCTGAAAATTTCCAGCAATTGCAATTTTTGTATTTGAACCTGAAAATTACTTCAAGAATGCAAAATATCCGGTGGTATTTCGACAACCCAGTCTAATTGTAAATTTAACTTCAATATCCGCTGCGACATCAACTTGATCTTGACTACCTAATGTTTCCGAAATCTTATTAGAATATTAAATGTGTCTTCTTGCAATTTAGGCCCTCCCATTAACCTGTTATTTAATGAAATGCCATTGCTTGTTGCGACATCGAACAGTACACGCGTTTTGGCAGTTACCGAGACTTCCTTTATCACACCATGATGTGCCAGATAAATATATTAGCACCTTGCGTATTTATTTCCTTGGCTGCGGTTGAAGTACCACCTTGACTCATTCTTTTAGGCTAGTATGATGCTACCCTTGGATAAGGGATAGAGCTTAGACCACCAGCACCACCGTCCCCACGATGTGCGGTTTCCATGTAAGTCGCTGGTCTATCGCGATGCCCAGGTATCGCGTCTGTCGGTCACAGGAGACAGACTCCTGGGATAATGTCAATATGTCAAGGTCGTGGGGGATCTGCATTTTCTGAAGAGGATCGGGGTGCTTTTGTGGGGGTTAATTTTGACTTTCCACCTTTTGCACCAGGTGTCAAGTTGGTCTAATGAGTTTTGTAGGAGGGTACTGGAGCGTCTTGCGTTCGTGGATTGTGAGGTTATAGTCATGTCGTCGGCGTGTAGGTATGTGTTTGTGTTTGGGGGGGTGTGGTATGTATATGTGTAGAGGTGTGTGGATAGGATGGTGCCTTGGGAGACGTCTGCTTCCATGGGTTGTATTGTGGCGGTGTCTTGGATTTGTATGCGGAATTTTCGGTGTTGGAGGTAGAACTTGATGAGTTTGGTAAAGGATATGGGATATTGGTTTGTGAGCATATTGACTTGATTTGCTACATCCAAGAAGACAGGCTAAAGGCGGTTTTTTCTACTGAGTTAGGATGTACTTCAATTTGGTGATATCCACTAGCTAAGTCAATGTCGTGAAATAATTATATCCGCCTAATTTGTCTAAAATGTCTGTCACGTTTGGTAAAGGGTAACGGTCTTTGATAGTGTTGTCGTTTAATTTACGATAGTCGATAACTAGTCTCCAATTTTAAATTCCGGAAGCGTCTTTTTTCTTAGGAACAACCCAAATTGGTGAGGGCCATGGGCTTATACTGGGTCTGATAATATTTTCGTGTAACATTTTTTCAATTTGGTTTTTAACTTCTTGTATATGGACATGTGGGAATCTATAGGATTTTGTATAAATGGGATTTTCATCTTTTGTTCTAATTTTGTGTTTGACAGAAGTATGAAAAGTCAAAAGATCATCTGGTTTTATAAATGTCCTGGAATTTATTAGATGTTTAAAAAAGATTTTTTCTCTTCTGGATTTAGATGTTCTGGACGAAGTAACCTTTCAAGATTTTGATTTTTTGATGAAGAGGGAGATTTAATATCATAATCGACGGAATCACAATTTTCTAGAAAAAGTTCGACGGAAAGACGTTCTTCAAATTCGACAATTTGAGTTTCTTCAAACATATTGTTAATTTCTACAGTAGCATAACCATTGTGGCATGTACTTATGGAGGCTGGAATGAAAAGATCATCTGTTGATTGATATGGAATATATACGTCACCATCAGGGACGTCAACAGGAATTTCTTTAATTAAAACTTCATGGGCATTGACCGAATAACGTTTAGTAGTGTCATTTGGATTTCTATAATAGATTGGAATATTTATTTATCTGTCTGGATTACATAAGGACTGCTCAGAAAAATTAATGGATAGTTGTAAATTCGGTATATGTAGGCCTTCATCTTCTCAGGTTTCTTCACCATTTCATATACATGGTTGTAAAATATTTTCAAAAATTGATCTTGTTAGAACTTATCACCAGATACAAGTCGCGGATGAAGATATTTACAATATGGTGATAACAACTCCATTCGGTCTCTACGAATTTCTGAGAATGCCTTTCAGACTACGAAATGCAGCACAAATATTTCAAAGATTTATTAATGAGGTAGTATCAGATTTAAATTTTGTTCTCTTGTACATAGATGACATTTTAGTAGATGAAACTACACATATCGAACATCTAACAAATCTTTTTGAAAGATTAAGTTCTTATGGAATTAATATCAATCCAACAAAATGTCAATTTGGAATGTCACAATTAGAATTTCTATCATAAGATAATTTATTAAATACCTAGGCCTAGACAGTTTGGTGATTTCATTTGCTCAGCATACCTCCCTTACGATAAGAAAGAATCTCCTCCAACCAGGGAACTGAGGGACCTGGTGACTTGGTGCGAGAAGGAGAAGAAACAACTCATTGTGGGATGTGATGCCAACTCATACCGTACGGTGTGGAAAAGCAGCAATGTCAACGATCGAGGTGAGTCTTTAACAGATTTTCTTTTTAGTTATAATCTAGAGATTTTTAAATAGCCCACCTTTGTTATAAAAAACAGGAGTGAAGTCATCCATATAACAGTGGGATTCGGGACCAGTATGTAATAATATTGCAAAGTGGCATGTGTCGAATGAGTCGTCAATGTCGGATCATAGACATATCCACTTTGAAATCATAACGGATCATAATCCGCAAGTAAGAACCTACAAAGACCCGAAAATCTATATAAAATTAAGGAACACATATGATCTTGAGAAGGCTGTGGAGGAACTCCAAAACGCCGTCAGAAGATCATATGAATACAGCTGTCCTATCAAAGTGAGGTCCGACAAGCACACCGTACCCTGGTGGAGTAAGGAACTCACACAATTGAGGGGACAGACAAGAAAACTATTTAATAGAGCAAAGCGGACAGGAGAGTGGGAGGCTTATAGAGCAACCCTCACGGAGTATAATAAAGAAATTAGAAGAGCGAAGAGAGACTCATGGAGGAAGTTCTGTGAGGATATTGACAGTGTCCCACAGTGTGCTAAACTCCAGAGACTTCTCTCTAAGAATGGTAATACGAAACTCGGGTCTCTTAAAGCACCGAGTGGAGAATACACTAAAACTGGAAGGGAGACATTGGAGTTACTTCTAAATACTCACTTCCCAGGCTTCAGGTTATTAAACCACGGAGATGAACATGACTGTGATCCATTTAAATCACCAGGAGCCGATAGAATTCTACCCGTACTGTTACAGCAGGGGGTGGACTGTCTAGCTACGGTCTTAAATCACATCTTCAGAGCCAGCATTGCACTTGGTTATATACCGCTGGCATGGAGATCGACGATTGTGGCGTTCATTCCTAAACCAGGGTGTCCATCGTATGCCCAGGCAAAGGCATATCGCCCGATAAGTTTAACATCTTTCCTCCTGAAAATGTTGGATAGAATAGTTGATAGGTATATAAGGGATGGGATGTTGAGGGCAAATCCTCTACACAAGTACCAATACACCTATCGGGCAAGCAGATCAGTCGACACAGCCCTTCATAACCTAGTCTTTAGGATAGAAAGAGCGATGGACGACAAAAAAAACTAGCTTTGGCAGTTTTTCTAGATATTGAAAGGGCATTTGATAATACACCCTTCGAATCTATTAATTTGGTAGTTCGCAACAAGGGCCTTAATGACACTTTGTGTCGTTGGATAGATACCATGTTGAGAAATCGGACAGTAACAACTACGCTTTCGGGAGATATCCAAGTGTAAGGTAAGCCAGGAAGTGTACCGTCTCCCTTGTTATGGGGATTAGTGGTGGAGGGCGCACTGGAGGGCCTTAATCGAAAGGGATTTTATACACAAAGCTATGCAGATGACTTAGTCATTCTCATAGTCGGGAAACATAATATTATCGTTTCAGAACTCGTGAGAGAGGCTTTGAAATGGATAGATGACTGGTGTAAGGGGCAGGCACTGTCAGTAAACCCTGACAAAACGGAAAAGGAATTTGATTGGACTCTCTGAACCTATAATAGGGGTGAGGGGCTTTCCAGGGAAGTAAAATATCTAGGAGTGATACTGGATAATAAGCTTACCTGGAATGCGCACTTGGAAAAAGTGGTGAGTAAGGCAAAGCAGACATTGTGTGTATGCCGTCGCCTTATTGGAAGCACTTGGGGACTGAAGCCGAAGATGTCATGCTGGATGTATATATCAATAGTAAGACCTAGGATTCTCTACGGCGCTGTGGTATGGTGGTAAAAAACACAACAGACCACACGAGGGAAAAACTGAATAGAATTCAGAGACTGGCCTGTTTATGTATAGCGGGGGCAATGGCATCGACCCCGACAGCTACGCTAGAAGTCATGCTAAATCTACCACCGCTGCGTATAGTGGTGGAAAGAGAAGCACGGCTAGCAGCATATCGACTGGAGGGGTAGTTCCTATTCCAGGATCATGGACACATCTATGTCGGATGCAGAGCCAATTTTTGGGATGACATCTGATAAGATGGTTCCAAGGTTTCACTTCCACAAGCCATTTGAGACTCAAATAGAAGATCAAAGCAAATGGGAGGAAAGGTTTAATACCCTGGAAAGGTGGAGCCTAGTATGGTTTACAGATGGCTCCAAAATGGCCAGAGGGTGTAGGAATATATGGACTCAGACCCAGATGGAGTGCAAGCTATAGTCTGGGGGAGTTCCCTACCATATTCCAAGCAGAAATTTTCGCGAAAATTTTGGAAATCCGTTTTTGTTTCATTTCAGTCTTATTTGAGATGATATTGAAAAAAGAAGAACACTTTCTCACGGCCACTTTTTGCAGTCTATCGAATGGCATAATCAATTTTTATATGTAACGTTTCGTCTCTCCAGGACCATCAATCATCCAATACGAAGATAGCTTCAACTGTTTTCATTGTTAAAGTAATATTAAAAAGCTGATTACATAGTATGTTACCAAAATCTTATTGTTAATTCAAAAGTTAAGAAGTGTGGCAAAAAATATAAAATTCATGGTTTTTGTCACCGATTCGGATACTTTTAATATGCTCTATCAAATAGTACAAAAAACATATGGGGTAAATACAATTTTTCCAATATGGTTTCGAAATTTTAATGCAAAATTGAACGATTTTTTTAAAAGCTCATGCTTTACTTCCTCAGTTTGTGTCACTTTACCATTATGATATGTACTGTGTTAGGTATTTTCTAAGTTCAGGCCACTCAGTTCAGCGGCTTACGCTCAGCGGCGCTACTGATTTTCATGAGTGTTGAAGTCTGGAAACAATCTTGCACAATATTTAAGTAAATATCATGCTTTTCCAACATTTTAACAGCCTGTATTGTATTGCAGACGAGTGGCTTTGAACTCTTGGTTTTGGACCTAAAATTATTAAGTAAATAAGGAACAATTTTTGGTACTTGTAACAAGAACATAAATAATTTACTTCACGTTTTTTAATTTAGGAGTCAAAATTATATTTGAAACGTTTAAAAAATGTTTTATTTATAAAAATATCCACAAAGGCACATCAGGAAATATTTGTATGTAATAATTAAGAAACACTACCTGCTGTTTTTTTTAAATTAAAGAAATTTAAAGAAATTAATACCTACACACATTCTATATTAGTCGATATTTTAATATATTGCAAATTTATCTTAAGCAGGATTTATCACTTTTGATTACATTCAAAGTAAATCAATCAGAGTGAAATCATCCTCCTTCATTTACATATTTTCATCCAGTTTGCTGGTTTCATCTCCCATGTACTGTTACTGTTCCTATTTCGTTTCTGTGAAAAGTATAAGAACAACTAGTTAGTACTGGTACCAGGTGGCAGGATGTCTCATTCAAGAAGGAATACAAAGATTATAGCTGGAGGCATTGACTTAATTTCACATGAACTTAATTCAATTATATCGATAACTGAACGTGCTGAAAGACGTTGATGGGTGAAACCGTAGGTTTCAAGGAGAAAATCTGGGAGCCTCGTCAACACTGATAAGAGAATGGATAGAAGAAAATCCTGAGCTGTACAGAAATCATTTAAGAATGAACAAGTAGCAATTCCTATATCTTCTTGAAAAAGTAACTCCGTCTATAAAAAAAAAGACACTAAGTTTCGAGAAGCTTCGAGTCCTAAAATAAAACTGACGCTACGATATCTAGTGACTGGAGATAATATAGGTACCTTGAGTGCACTGTACAGAATTCCAAGAAGCACATTCTCACGGTTTTTTTCTGAGTTATGTGAGGCTATATACAACTCTTTGGCAGATTTTATAATGGTAAGTACAAATTTAACACAATGGCGGCTCGTGACATTGAGAATAGGTGAAGCATATTCATTGATTGACTAAAAAGAAAAGAAAAATGTTCAAATTTTCAAGGTCAAAGGGCTTTAAATGAATCTGGACATTTTTAGTTGCATTTGCAATATTACCGAAAAACTGACGTTCGTGAGGATTTTCATTTAAATTTTATAAAAAATAGAAATATTAGTTCGGTTTGTGGACTTCTGCGAACATTAACACACACAGTACATGTATGTTCCAAAGAAGCTTTGTGGTTACGACAACCTCGCGTGACAGACACGCCCGACTTTACACCCACAATTAAACACGGCATACAGAAAAGTTTTTTTAAATGAACACTTCCACACAACCACTTATACTCCGAATACCGTTCATTCCGAAACATTTGAACGTACACGTTGTCTTATGACTTCCACTTTTTTCCATATCGAGAGAATATGACACAGATCTCTCGCAATTTAAAAAATCATTTTTGTCCTCAATTTTCCATTTGGAAAATGACGTTTCTAATAAAATACATACTGGAAAAAGAACTGTTATATTCGTGCATTGGGCGACGCGTATCGTATAAACTGTTAAAGGCACTGGCAGGCTGGTAGGCGATGGGCGATGCTGGGCTGGATGCTGCTTCTATTTCTGCATCACTCGTTGCCCCATGCTGTACTTTAATCACGTATTAGCCGCCCTGTTGCCATGACAACCGTCGTAAACAATGCTACGAAGAGAAGCGGAAGACAGACTGATTTCGATCTACGTCACTTGCGTATACTATACGTTGTATGGTCCGAGGTTGATGTTCGCGCTCAACGAAGGCAATGTTTTTTTAGAATGCGTTTACCGTGCAACTATTCTGTTCATTTCTGCATATTAAACAAACAAACACAATACATTTTGAATATAGAATTATACCTAAATTATAAAATTTATATAAAACTAAAAATAATTTTAAATTGCATAACCAAACGGAAAATTTAGGTGAAGCGGTGCGTCACTTGCATCACCAGACGAGCCGCCACTGATTTAACATCTTGCAGCTGAATTAATTCATAGGTTAGCAGAATAAAAAGTTTATAGTGTAAAAGATTTATAAATGGTTCATTTATTTTCAAATTATTTTAAATTTGTATAAAATAATGTAAAAAAGATTAATACATCATCAACAACTATTCTGATTAAAGAAAGGGCATCGGACAAAACATCTCTATTATATTGAGTCGTTTCATAGCATTCATCTTTTTCGGTAGATTGGTAATGGTCGGTTTGTGATTGCTGTGAATCCATGCTGTTTTCTGGTGATGACATCGCAGAGTACCGGCCAAAAGTTGCTAACAACTATTGATAATCAACAGATGACCTGGACGACATGATTGGGTCAGACTGAGGCCGTGATGTGAGTTGCAAAGGTCGTTCTTGTGTCACCACTTTCTGTAGCTTGTCTTGACAAATGATAGCCCTATCCAGACATTTTTTTTTTCAATTGTATGGCGAGACTCTTATAGAACACGTCGAATTCGTTCGCATCCTGCTTTTTTCTGCCGATAGTTTCTTCAATTGTTTCATTGCTTCCTGAACCCCCGAAACGGTAGTATTGAGAGAACGTTTCAGTCCTTTTGTTTTTTTGGAGTATTCGTAGTTACCACCGAAGAAGTTTCAATAATATCTGGAGATGCTGCCTCAGTGTCTTGAATATCTGTTGTTTGCTCAGTTTGCTGTTCGAGTTGTTCTAAATGTTGGCTATCGTTGGTTGCTTTTCTAGAAGTGTCCTTTCCCGTTGATTTTAAATCCTAAAACAAAGAACATTTACATGCAATTAAATGAAATCAATCATTTCCAAAAGCAATTAAAAGTTAATAAAAACACAAAAGTATGAATATAGAATATATACAGGTATATATTTTACTATTGTCTATAATTATTGCTTGTTACAGGTGCCTAACACAGTTAAAAGCTGGGAGAAAGTTATGCGAAACTACGAAACTTTATGGAATTTCCCGAATGTGTATGGACGGTAAGCACGTCACCATGAACTGTCCTCCTAATACTGGTTCAAAGTATTTTAATTACAATACAGATTGCAGTACGATACTATTCACAATTGCCAATTAAAATTTCATATACATCCATGTGGGAATCAATGGAAGAGTAAATGATGCCACAGTGTTTGCGAAATCAATTTTTAATGAGGCCTTGCGAAACAATTCACTGAATATACTGGAACAAAAGATTTTTGTCACTGACGATGCCTTCCCATTGAGAACCAACATTTTAAAACAATTTTCCAAATGTGGCCCGCTAGTGGAGAAACAAAAGATATTAAATTATAGGCCCGCAAGGGCTCGTCATTTTGTGGAAAACATATTCGGCATATTTGTGTCGAAATTTTGAATTTTTGAAAAGCTTATTCCACTCACTGTACAAACAATGGAATAAGTGGTGAAAACTACATGTGCTCTTTACAACTGGTTAAGAAAAACTTCAACTCCTATAAATCCATACATCCCGAGAGATATACTGGATGTTGAAAACTGGGAAGGACGGGTTAAACCAGGTACTGCTACCCAACATCCACATACTGGTCTTGAGGAAATTCTCCACTGTGAAATAAATAACTATACCAGGGTAGCAGAAGAACTACGAAATTATTATGCTGAACGTTTGTCACAACAGGAATTGTACCGTGGCAATGGAAAATGATCTAGTAACCTTCACGATTTATTGATTATACTTTAGAAATTTCTGACTTTGAATTGCCAATAATTTTATCTATGTGTTCCTAGATATTAATAGCTTATTATATAATAATAATAATAATAATAATAATAATAATAATAATAATAATAATAATAATAATAATAATAATAATGTATTTACCTACTCAATATAAATATGTTATCCATAATAAAATAGCTTTCTATTACAGAGAAATGGAAGATATATCTAGGAACTTCTACTTTTTAAATGTGTACATAAAAACCCATATGAGGTCTAGTTCGTATTTTATAGGATTGACCATGATTACCAATAAAAAATAAATAAATAAACATTTTGTTTTTAGCTTTCAAATTGGTTTGTCATTTAGTTTTGTTATTGGTTTGTTGTATTAGCGCAAATTAAGCGCCATTGGAGATACTGAGAAAAAATAAATAATTAAGTACAGTATAGATTCTTTAATCTGAATATCTACTAATCCGGCTCTAGACCAGTCATTCTACGGCAAAAAGAGCGATTTCAAGAAGAAATTGATAGCAGCAATCTGGCGACAGGAACTCGTTAGGGGGGATAGTTAATGAAAAATACATAAATTAGCACAGCCAATTTTGCCCCCATTCCGAATAAACAATGGTCAAAGTAGTCAAAATGAGGTTTTTCTCAAATATAATTTTTCAGAGGCAAGATAGAGAAAAAGTGTTCAGATGAAAGTTGTAGGTACTAAAAAAAACCTACAATTTCTTTTTTTATACATTAAAATCGGTGCATTATTTATCGAGATAATTGCAAAAAACATTAAGTTTTGCAGTGTTTTTTAATTGTTAATAGCTTTTGCAATAATGGTCATAGGCGAATTTTAATCTACTAAAAATGAGGGTATTACAGCCTTTTATATGTGACCATAAATTGGGCCCGATCGGTCCAATAGTTTATGAATAATTGCATTTGTTTATCCCAAATATGATTTTAAACGATTCAGCTATTTCATAAAAATCAATTTAAACGGCGGGAAATAATAGTTGTCTGAAAATTATGGTATGTTAAAAAAAAATCGATTTTTTTCAATTTTGCAATTTTTTCAGTGCAAAAAAGGGGTATTTTTTTTATAAATAAATAGAAGTAACTCCGGAACTACTGGTTTCAGGAACACGAGTCATATCACTGGACAGCTGGTAAAAAAAACATAGATTTAAAAAAAACCATATGCCCTACGCTCTTTCTGGGCCGAGATGGTCCTTTTTTTCTTAAAAATCACAGTTCCATTGTTTATAAACATTAAGTGCTGAAATTAATGCTATATATGCACAAAGGACTAAACTTTATGATACAATACAAACTCCACGCAGATTCAGGAATAAATAAAAAACTTAGTAAGTCAAAGTGGAGGTAAATTTTCTTAGCTCGTTCAGTCAGGGGTAGCTCGTCGAGAAAATGACAACTAGACCACCAAGCAACCCCTAAAATAAGGGTTGGTTCTTATAAGTGGTTTTTTAAAACATTTTTTCGTGGTGCAATTTGACTACAAATACCTTTAAACATATGGAATGCAATTAACAACCCCTAAAATGTCATCCCCCCCGGGTTGGTTCTTATTACCTGTCTGGAGTCTGGAATTGTGGGGAGGGTAGCAAAGCTACAGCACTTAGGCCCCATTGGGCCCCTTGTACATCCTCCCATTAGAGAGATTAATCCACCTGAGCTGCCAACCAGCTTATTACAGTGAAAAAGGTGGTGACGTTGCTCAGGGGGGTCTCTCTAATATAGGCCATTGAAGGCCAGCGTTCTCCCAACATGGACTCTCTGCAACACCGTCTCGTCTTCCTGTTCACAGCCCCTACAAAGGGGTGTTTCACACTTTCCCATATTGTAAAGGTGTTTCCTTAGCCAACAGTGTCCAGTTTGAATAACTCTCACCAGGCGAAGATTTGACCTAGCCAGGTATTTTTTGGCTGCGTCTTTGCTAGGATACACTAGGAACTCCTTAGCAAAGTGACAGCTGATTGTTTCATCCCACCGTTTCATAAATTCTTTGTGGGTGTCTTCCTTGATAATTCCAACAAGTGCCAACAACGGAAGCATACTGGAGGGGCCGGGTTCAAAAATGTTGAGGCCCGATGCACTCTTGGCTAGCTTGTCAGCTTCTTTATTGCCATAGCACTGCTCGTGTCCCTTTACCCAGCATACAGATATGCCGTTAGCGGCCGAGGCCACAACCAGTGCTTCATGGCATTCCCATACTGTCCTAGTCATTATCTTATGATTACGCAAGGTCAGTAGTGCTTGTCTACTATCCGTGTAGATTCTAATGGTTTTGCCCGTAGTATGCCTGCCGGCAATTTCCTTCGCAGCTATGGTTATGCCTGCTAACTCCGTTTGTACAACGGTAGCATGCCTATCTATTGCCCACTGATATCGGATGTGCAGGGATCTAGAGTATATTCCACATCCTGCACCCTCCTTCCTTTTTGATCCGTCTGTGAAGATGCTAATTACATCTCCACGGGTGGTCTCCTCCTGTCTCTTAATGAGTACGGGGTAGGGTTTGTCAAATGCAAACCGGGGAGAAATACTGTCAGTGTCTGCCTGCAGGAGGGGCGTCTTCCTGACGACCTCATTCCACAGGCGACTTCTGACTTCTCCACATCCTACTACCGGTTTTAAGCCAACGTTCTCGAGGCGAAGCATGGTTGTCAAAGCCATTTCTCTTAAATAAATATCCAGAGGTGGCAGACACAGCATTACCTCCATTGCTATGGTAGGTGTTGTACGCATAGCTCCAGTTATGCTCAGACAGGCAACCCTTTGTACTTGGCTGAGCTTTTGTTTAGCTGTCGTCTGCTGGGATTTCGGCCACCAGACGACAGCCCCATAGGCTAACATTGGTCTCACTATGGCAGTGTATATCCACATAACCACATTTGGTTTCATGCCCCAGGTTTTGCCAACGGTTCTGCGGCACTGCTCATAGGATATGTACGCCTTTTTTAATCTTCTCTCAAAGTGAAGATTCCATGTTAGCTTTGCATCGAGTGTAACCCCTAGGTATTTCACATCAGATGCAAAGCTTAGCATAGTGTTTAGGAGAGTTGGTGCCTTTGTTGGCCCCAATTTTCTCTTCCTCGTGAAGAGGACCATTTCCGTCTTCCTGGGGTTCACTGACAGAGCATGGTCCTCACACCACTTTTCAATAATTCTCAGGGCTGTTTGCATTCTTTGGCAAAGGATCCCTTAGAATTTACCGCTAATGAGCATAGTGAGTTCATCTACACAAGCGATGGTATAGATGCCTTCCGAGTTGAGGTGGCACAAGAGACTGTCTAGAACTAAGTTCCACAGCAGTGGTGATAGAACATCTCCCTGCGGACAGCCCCTTGCAACAATTCCTCTCGCGGAGGCATCCCCCACACTGATTTGTATAGCTCTTTTTGTGAGCATATTCGATATCCATCTGCAGATGGTGGAAGAAACCCCTCTCTCCATGAGAGCCGAGTTGATTTTGGGAAAGGACGTTTTGTCAAACGCCCCTTCTATGTTAATGAATACCCCCAGGGTGGACTCCTTGTTGTCCAAAGATTTCTCGATCCTGCCCACCACCTGATGGGGAGCAGTATCGGTAGATCGCCCTGGAGTGTATGCATGTTGATTAGGATGTGGCTGTCTGTCCATCAGCACACTATCCCTTATGTATCGTTCACACAGCTTTTCCATCGTTTTCAACAGAAACGAGGTCAGGCTGATGGCTCGATACGCCTTTGGGGAGGTATAATCCAGCCTCCCTGTTTTGGGAATGAATACAACCCTTAGCTCCCTCCAGATCTTTGGAATGTAAAGGTGTGCAAAACACAGCCTAAACATCCGCTTCAGGTGCGGCATTAAAACATCTAAGCCTCATTGTAAGAGGGCTGGATATATACCGTCAGTGCCTGGTGATTTGAAGGGTGAGAAGGTCTGCATTGCCCATCTAATTTTGTCCTTAGTTACAGTTTGGTTGGCAATCTGCCAATCCAAGACTGCGGATGGGTTTTCAATTTCGTCTGGCCAATCTTCCCGTTCCATTGATGTGGATTCCGGGAAGTGGGTCCGCATCAGCAGTTCCAGACTTTCATTTAGATTGACGGTTCTCACGCCATCCTCTCTGATTAATAGATCTATATCATGATCTTTCTCTTTTGGAAGGATCTTACATAGCCTAGCAGCCTGCGAGTAGTGTTCAATCTCCTCGCAGTAGGCTCTCCATGCATCCCTTTGTCTTTTCCTGACCAGTTTTTTGAAGTCTCAGGTGGGTTTGTATATTTCCCAGTCTGAGTCTTGTCTTGTCATTTTTGCCTTGTTAAATGATATCCTGGCCTTCTTCCTCAGTTCGCTCAGCTCCCGGTTCCACCAACCCGTGATTGCGCCGGTTTGCCTAGCTGATCTGAGGGGGCAGGATGTTATAAAGGCTCTTTTTATGACAGATTGTACAGTATTCACAAATACCTCAATCTCTCCATTGTTTCTGGGCTCCTGATCTTGTACCGCTGCCAGGTTCTCCCGGAGGTGACAAAGGTATTTATTCCTGTCAGTTCCTCGGGGATCCCGGAACGGTTTTTGAGGAGTTTTGATAAGATTAATATTAAAGTTTATCCAGCGGTGCTCTGACATTGAGGCAGTGTCTGCCACATGCCAGTTCTGGATTACATTAGATATGCGCGTCATAGTCAATGTGACATCTATTAATGTTTGACTTCTTGAGTTAACAAATGTCGGTACACAGCCTCTATTACTTATACAAAGGTTGTTAATGTTAATATAGTCATATAAAGACTTACCCCTTGTGTTGTTGTCTTCACTGCCCCAAGATACATGGTGTGAATTTGTATCACAAGCCATGATAAGTTCCCATTTCTGGGTGCGACAGTGTGCCACCAGTTCCTCCATCTCCCTTGTTGGTGGTGGGGTTGCCGAATTCTCAGGGAGGTAAACTGATGCGATGACAACAACAGTTTGTTTGCCCTTGACTACACATTCCACTTTCACGGCGGTTAGATCAGATGTTGAAAGGTGTTGTAGTGGTTGGGTTTTGATATGGCGAGCTTATTACCTGTGCGTTTGTATGTATCCAATCATATCTCTGTAACTACTGCATGGATTTTAACGTTTGACGGCTCATTTTTTTCGTATTTGAAAACATTGTATGTTGTATAGCTTAGTTTTTCGATTTATCTAACCAAAATCTAAAAAAAATTGGATCTTGTCGAATTGATTTATTTTTCATCTTATTAAAATTTTTTGTAAAACAGTCATGTTCTGGTAACTACTGTACTGATTTTAAAGTTGGACATCTACTTTTTTATTGTTAGAAAACATTAAAAAAGTATTGATTATTTTTAGATTATTATTAATTATTATGGATGTAGTCGAATATTTTTACTAACCTTTATTCTTAAATGACATTATTCTTATTTAAAAAAAAAAAATTTCTACAAAATATTGCACATATTCTAAATGTTTTGAATTGCAACAACATACACGATTCACAGATATGTATGTACACAGTAAAAAAACGCTCAAAGTAACAAAAATAATTATTTTTCTTTGTAGAAAATATATTTTCTGAAAAATTTTAGAAAAAATAATGAAAAAAGGACGGTAATAAAAACCAACCCTCGGTTTGGGGATTGGATAACATTTTAGAGGTTGTTAATTGCATTCCATACGTTTAAAGGTATTTGTAGTCAAATTGCACGACGAAAAAATGTTTTAAAAAACCACTTATAAGAACCAACCCTTATTTTAGGGGTTGGATGATATTTTAGGAGTTGCTTGGTGGTCTAGTTGTAATTTTTTCAAAGAGCTACCCGTTTAAAAAAAATGAAGTTTCTAGGTCAAGCGGAAGCCGAGATATTGCAAAATTTTCGAGCGGGCACGATTTTGAATCTGTTTTTCCAGCACGAGCTGGTTCCCCCGACTGAACGAGCTAAGAAAATTTACCTCCACTTTTGAGTTACTATATGTTTTTTATTTATTCATGAATCTTCGTGGAGATGAATGTATCATAAAGTTTAGACATTTGTGCATATATAGCATTAATTTCAGCCCTTAATGTTTATAAACAATGGAGCTGCGATTTAAAAAAAAGGAGTTATCTCGGCCCAGAAAGCTACCAGCTATCCAGTGATATGACTGTCGTGTTCCTGAGACCAGTAGTTCCGGAGTTACTTCTATCTATTTATAAAAAAATACCTCTTTTTTGCATTGAAAAAAATGTAACAAAATTGAAAAAAATCGATTTTTTTTAACATACCACAATTTTCAGACTTTTAACTATTTCCCGGCGTTTAAATTGATTTTTATGCACTCACTGACCTAGTTCAATCGTTTAAAATAAACAGATGGGATAAACAAATGCAATTATTCATAAACTATTGCACCGATTGGGCCCAATTTGTGGCCACATATAAAGGGTTATAATACTCTCATTTTTAGTAGATTGAAATTCGCCTATGACCATTATTAAAAAAGCTTATTAACAATTAAAAAACACTGCAAAAATGCATATTTTTTGCAATTATCTCGATAAATAATGCACCGATTTTAATGCATAAAAAATGAAATTGTAGGTTATTTTTAATACCTGCAACTTTCATTTGAAGACTTTTTCTCTATCTTGCCTCCAAAAAATTATATTTGAGAAAAACCTCATTTTGACTACTTTGACCAATGTTTATTTGGAGTGGGGGCAAAATTGGCTGTACTATATTTTGTATTTTTCATTAACTATCCCCCCAAGATCCCGTCGTCAGATTGCTGCTATCAATTTTTTTACGTTTTTCCGTAGAATGACTTGACTACCCGATGAATGCCCGTTTCGATGGTCCGAACAAAACTCTTTAATTCAAACAAAATTCGGTTGAACGTATATAGTTCGGATTATAGAGTCAGACCACATAATAAAAGGTAACCGTTAAAAACGTTAATTCCCCGGTAGTCTCGGGGAAACCCTTTTATGCGAGTCGGAACTTTTCTCGATTCGATTTTTTTAGTTGAAATATTATTGCCGTGCAAACATGTCGCAAAAAAGAAAGCGTCACACGTTAACCCTTTTGCAAAAAGTGGATATTCTAAATAAATTGTTTTTTTTTTAAGTCTTCTTTTTTATTTTTAATAAATGCGATGTTTTAGTCCGGGAACCAGCTGCAGAATTCGTTGAGTTATTTTCTAGATAAAAAATTTGAGTTTACATGACAGTTTTTACCCCAACTAAGCTCAGGCAATGATATGAAACTCCTAGAACGGTAATGGTGGATACCACCCTACCCTCCCACGCGTATGGAAATTCAAAAAATTTTGTAATCGTTAAACGGATCAAACTCAAGTATAAGGTATTTGATGCTGTGTTTAGTCGATTAAAGCTACTCAGCTGGCTCATTGATGGTAATTAGTACGTCAGCTGACCGTCGGAACAGGTGAGATGAAAAAATAATTGAAAATTATTTTTTATGTACTGAAATTGAAATATATTGTAACTTATAGTGCATACAGGGCCATAAAAATAGTCAGCTGGCCAATCGTTGGTAATAAGATCGTCAGCTGAGGCAATCAAACCCCCTGCGGCAGCGCGCTCGTGCGCCCAACGAATGATATGTTTTTCCCATTAACTGACTACTCTTTTACCCATGAACCGCCAACTGACTATGTTTTTTGCTTTGTATTATTTATTTATTTATTTATTTATTTATTTTACAGTATAGGGAATACTACAAGTTTTGAACCCACAACAGTTTCCACTAATTTGGTAATAAAAGATAGATAATATCTTAATCTATCAATAATCATAAAAACAAAAAAAATATACAGTTGAACAGACAATAGAGAATACAGTACTACTAGATAGACATACACACACATACACACACACACACACGCGCGCGCGCACAAAACAGTTAACAAATAAAATGAATTAAAAGAAATTAAAAAAGTAAAAAAAGGCATACAATTACATTTCTAAACGTTTAACGTAATTTTTAAAAGTGTTTAATGATGACGACAGTATATCAACAAATCTATTATTATTTATAAATAACTATTAAAGGACGACGTTATTCTACATATTGAGCTATTCATACCTAAATTAGTTCTACAAAAATTTATATCGAACAAATAATTATTTCTAGTATTTATAGATGGAACGTGAAAGTTTAACAAAGATAGAAGTTCAGGACAATCGATCAAGTTGTTAAGCAATTTAAACAAGAATATGAGGTCTGAATGAAATCTTCGGTTCACTAGGGTTGTTGTGATATTAGGAACATTATAGATGCCATTTATTCTAAAATTTAAGTAACGGGCGAATCTGTTTTGCAATCTTTCTAATCTAATTTTATATACAGGGTGTTTTCACTTTAAATTTGGAAAACGCAGGAATATATTCCCTATCAAAAATTAAGTGTAGTTTGCTCTATAAATTTTTTTTATGAATGCCTTTGTTTTGGAGATACAGGGCGTTGAAGTTAGAAAAAAAAATAACTTTTTGACATATCTCGGCTATCCACGTGTAGATTTGATTTAAACTTGGTGCACATTATGCGTATTGGGGGTTCTCATAATTGGCAGAATATTTGTCTTATCCCATTAGCCAGTGGCGTGCAAAGGGGGATGCGTGGCCCCTTTTTTTTAAAAAAAAGTACGCCATTGAGTTTTTCGAAGAATGTAAAGTAAATTTAAATACTACCATACAAAAGCAATCTAAAAGGCCTCTTGGTATTTTTCGATAATACGCAGCGTTCATGAGACTCTCGGACTATTAAGATTTCAATGCATGAAAAAAAAATAATTACGACATTGAGTAGAGGAAAGTAATGAAAATATTTACAGGTTCTTGACTTGCTGCGAAACAAAAAAGTTGCTATAAATTTTAATGCAGCATTTGAATTCAAAGAAAAATATCTCTTTTTCTCATTCAGCACTACCGTGCCATGTTATCATGCATTGGAATCTTGATAGTCCAAGAATCTCATGAACGCTGCGTATTATCGAAAAATACCAAGAGACCTTTTAGATTGCTTTTGTATGGTAGTATTTAAATTTAGTTTACATTCTTCGAAAAACTAAATGTCGAAATTTTTTTTTTATGCACTGAATTCTTAATAGTCCAAGAATCTCATGAACGCTGCGTATTATCGAAAAATACCAAGAGACCTTTTAGATTGCTTTTGTATGGTAGTATTTAAATTTAGTTTACATTCTTCGAAAAACTAAATGTCGAAATTTTTTTTTTATGCACTGAATTCTTAATAGTCCAAGAATCTCATGAACGCTGCGTATTATCGAAAAATACC